>NC_055968.1:8939307-9204307 GCF_018492685.1 Alosa sapidissima | reverse complement strand
ACCATCAAAATTCTTTTTTAACTTGGAGGTAAAGAATGGACAGAGGAAGTTCATTCATGCTTTGAGGTCTGAAGATGGGAGAATCCTTTCTAATTCTCCAGAAATACGCAATAGAGCAGTACTTTTTTATAAGGAGCTTTATAACAGCGAAAATCCACAAGATCAGGCGACTGACAAGGCTTTTCTTTGTGACCTACCTAAGGTATCTGAAGAGGCAAACACAGCCCTTGGAAGGGTGTTGACCCTAGAGGAGCTAGAGAGAGCCCTCCACAGTATGGAGAGTGGCAAAGCACCTGGGGTGGATGGTCTGCCAGTAGACTTTTATAAGTCCTTTTGGCCAGAGTTGGGCACAGATGTGCTTGCTGTTCTGAGAGACAGCATCACCAGAGGGGTGCTGCCACTGAGCTGCCGTAGAGCAGTGCTCACTTTACTGCCAAAAAAGGGAGACCTGACAGATATAAGGTCCTGGAGGCCGGTGTCAGTCCTCTGCTCTGAATACAAACTGCTGTCTAAAGTTTTAGCAAATAGACTTGGGGAGGTTTTGGAGCAGGTAATCCACCCTGACCAGACCTACTGTGTGCCAGGCAGATTGATTCACAACAATGTTTCCTTCATCAGAGATGTCTTCTATATTGGCAAATACTTCAATCTGGATTTTGGTGTGGTTTCAATTGACCAAGAAAAGGCATTTGATAGGGTTGAGCATAATTATTTGTGGAATACCTTGTCAGCCTTTGGTTTCAGCCCCAATTTTATTCGAATGATCAAAGCATTGTATTGTGACATTGAAAGTATTCTCAAGGTTAATGGTGACTTGTGCGCTCCTTTTAAGGTATACAGAGGTGTCCGTCAAGGATGTCCCTTGTCGGGCATGCTGTATAGTCTGGCTATTGAACCTTTCCTTGTAAGGTTGAGGAAGGAGATTGTTGGAGTGAAAATCCCTAACTGTGATGATGTTTTTAAATTGTCAGCTTATGCTGACGATGTGGCTGTCCTTGTTAATGGCCAGAGAGATGTTGACACGCTTTTAAAAATTTGCAATGAATTTAAGGTTGTTTCTTCAGCAAAGGTAAATTGGTCAAAAAGCATAGCCTTGCTGGTTGGGAGTTGGGTGAGTGGCGAACCTGGTCTGCCTGATGGCTTAGTTTGGAATAGGGGTGGTTTTAAATACCTGGGTGTTTTCTTAGGTGATGATGCTTTTATTCAAAAGAATTTTGATGGGGTAATTGAAAAAGTTAAAGGTCGTCTAGAGAAATGGAAATTTCTTTTCAGTATTACTTCGTACAGGGGGCGTGTTCTCATTATTAACAACCTGGTTGCATCCTCTCTTTGGCATCGGCTGGCTTGTGTGGATCCTCCTTCAAACCTGCTACCGAAGATTCAGTCAGTCCTGGTTGATTTTTTCTGGGACAATCTACACTGGGTACCTCAGAGTGTTTTATATCTTCCTAAGGAGGTTGGTGGACATGGACTTATTCATCTACAGAGTCGAACTGCTGCCTTCCGTCTGCAGTTTGTACAGCGTCTTCTCACAGGATCACTGGACTCAAGCTGGAAAGCTGCAGCCTGTTGTATTTTACAACTTTTTGAAGGGTTGGGCTTAGATAGGTCTTTGTTCTGGTTTAATCCAAATAGAATGAATTTTAATTTACTTCCTGCATTTTATAAGAATCTGTTCAAAGTCTGGTCTCTGTTTATAATTCAACGCCCACGACAGACAAGCTCATTATTCTGGTTGTTAAAGGAGCCTCTGATTCATGGTTCGGTTCTTGATGTGAGTCAGGACTTGTCCCTGGTACCTACTTCTAAGCTTATCAGCTCTGGAGTTACAACCCTTGGGGATCTAGTAGAGTTTGCTGGTCCTGATATCAGTAATAGCCATACTTTAGCTCAGCACTTAGGTGTGAAGTCCATTAGGATAGTTGATCAGCTACTTGGGAAATGGCGGTCTCTCCTAACTGGGGAGGAGATGCAATTGCTTGGAGATTATTTTGGGGGGGAGTGTAGTCCTGACTGCCATGACCCCTTTCCCAGACTTACTCTACTTCCAGATTTAGCAGGTTGCACTGGTTGCTTCTTACTCCCAGATAGTTTAGTTTTCCTGGGTCCTACAGCTGCAACTAGTAAATCATTGTACAAACTGTGTGTTCTCTCCCTAAATAAAAGGTCTCTGGACAAGAGGGTGGATACACCCTGGCGTGAAGTGTTGCAGGTTGAAAATGATGTCAAACCACAATGGCGTGCGTTGTACAAGTCACCATTAACTAAAAAAGCTGGCGATCTACAATGGCGTATTCTGCATGGTGCAATAGCAGTGAATGCTTTTATTTCTGTTTTAAATCCAATGGTTGATCAGGGGTGCCCTTTTTGTTCTGTAAGGGAGACTGTATTCCATGCCTTTATGCACTGCCAGAGGCTCAGACCTCTTTTTGCTGTTTTGATGGCACTTTTCTTTAAGTTTGATGAAAGTTTCTCTTCGGAGATTTTCATTTTTGGTTTTAAATATGTACAAAAGCATCGCTTCAAGTGTCAGCTCCTAAACTTTCTGCTTGGGCAAGCAAAGATGGCGATATATGTTAGTCGTAAAAGGAAAGTTGAGCAGGATGTAGATGTTGATATCCTAATGGTGTTTTCTATTCTTGTAAGGTGTCGTATGTTGATTGATTTTCATTTTTATAAATCTATGAAAATTCTTGATGTTTTTGAGGAAAAATGGTGCTACAACAGCGTGATGTGTATTGTTGAGAATGATAAGCTACAGATTGCACATTACTTTATTTAACTTTCCTAACTTTTACTTTTTGAGTATAGTGTCAAGTTGATCTTGATGTATTTTTAAGATTGTAATAAAGAGTTTTTGAAAATTCAAATTCTTTCTGTCTGTGTTGTAGTGGAGTGTTCTGTGCCTAGTGGAGTTCATAATGTGTCATTTTCTTTCCACTTTGTCTTAATTACCCCTGTAACACTCTGTGGCTTGAGGGTAGGGCTAATTCACTTACAAACCGACACTCCTCTATTTCCTCAAAGTACACATACTCATTCAGTCACTCACACACTCTCTCTCTCTCACACACACACACACACTCACACTCATCACATCACATAAACAAAATGTTACCTAGTGTTTCCTAATGCAATACCATAAATTGCATTACCCTGTTCTATTTGAGAGTTTTGTGGAATTTCGCAGACATCCCAAAGCTCATTTGAGCAAGTGAAATTAGATTTAATAGCGAGTTTGCTTTCTAACACTGAGACCGAGAGGTTCAGAAGGTTCAATGCTTTGCATTGTGGGAAGTAGGAGGATGCTCAGGGCTGACTCTTCCATCTGTCACCTACTTGTCACAGTTGTCTCCTCTTATCTCTGAGATGTTTTGCTACGAGTGCTGGAGCCTGTCCTCCTGCTGACATCCCTGTGTGGTTCCCTCGCTCTCATAATGTGACACTACAAGTAGTTTAGATTTCCCTTTGCAGCTCCTATGTGTCTGGCTCTGAACGTCTTCCCTTGTTCACGCTGTGATTAATTCCACCGTCTCTAAGATGTTTTACATTGGCATTTACATTGCAATTATTCATTTAGCTGATGCTTGTAAGAAATGTACAATTTAGGACTAACATTCACGCTACCTCACACAAATAAATAAAAAAATACATTTATTTATTTAAATAAATAGTACAAATACATAGTACCTTGCCAGCACCACAAGAGGACGTGAGTGTAGAAGTTTAATAGCAGGAGGAGGAGGTTGTGTATGGGGATGAAGACGTTTTCCCTGAGAGCCGTTCTACACTTTTGCAGCTGATTCAGCCCCAGCAAACTGTAGTCATCAAGAAGCCTGTGACCTCACAACCTGCTGCCCAGGGAGGGGGTGTGGCCAAACACTTTTTGCTCCAGACCAACAGAACACCCACCACAGGTAGGACTTGCGTGTCCAGTGGGGAACAGGTATTAGTGTCTGTTTGAACACTGTGACTGTTTTGGCCAAAACTGCCACTGTCTGAAATGGCCCTCTCTCTCCCTCTCTTTCTCTCAGATTAGTTTTACTGGTACTGGGTATAGCAGTATTTAATTGAAGTTCTCTCTTTCTCTCTCCCTCTCTCCCTGTCCCTATCTACAGGTGTGATAGTGGGGCCCTCAGCACAGATCTCAAAGTCGCACCCCGCATCCTCACTGCCCACTCTCAATCTCAGCTTTAAGGAGAGCACCGGCACCTTCCGGTAGTGACCACATGTGTGAGCTCACCACTCACTTCAGGTTGATGCTTTTAAATGTCTGTCAGTGTCTGCTTACAATAAACAGGCCACCTCTTTGTGTGTGTGTGCGTGTGTGTGTGTGTGTGTGTGTGTGTGTGTGTATGTCTCTCTGTGTGTGTGTTTAGGGATGAGGATGACATCAATGATGTGGCATCCATGGCTGGCGTGAGCATTAGTGAGGAGAGAGCCCGTATCCTGGCAACTGGCGCAGAGTCGGTTGGACTGGTCGTTAGGTCTTGCCGAGACCAGCCATTTCTCTGTCCCACTGCCCTACGCACACGCATTACTCATACAGGTAGTGTGTGTGTGTGTGTGTGTGTGTGTGAAAGTGAGTATGTAATGAGTGTGAAATAGGGAGAGCTGGGATCAAGTTGTGCCTTCAAACCTCAACTAACAGAAAAAACTTCCACAACATACTCTCACGTCTGCTTTTCTTATTTCAGCTGAGAAGTGGGGAAAAAATCAAGATGGATGACATTGAAAGCTTTGATCAGCAAGTTTTTTTTTCTCTTAGAGAGAGAGAGGGGGAGAGAGACGCAGGATGGCAGTGATGCAGTATGCAAATGAACTCTGAGTCAAAATAGAGAAGTAAGGAACAAAAGGAGAGAGGGGGTGGGGGGGTTGGGATGGGGTGAGGAGCGTGTGCCTTGAGGGAACGGGAGAGAGATACACTCCAGAGCGGAGGAGAGGAAATGAGAGCAGAAGACATGCCCTCATCAGCAGAATGCAGGAAGAGGGAGAGACTGCTCCAGTCAGTTTTATCATCTAGTTTCAATTGACATTTGGTGTGTGTGTGTGTGTGTGTGTGTGTGTGTGTGTGTGGCCTGTAGAAAGGGAATAGCTGTACTGAAGATCACTAATGTTTTCTTTGTGAGGGTGAATGTTCTGTACTGTGAGGCCAAACAATAAGGGGGTGAGTGAGGACAACAGCTCCATACATGGATGAATTGATTTGTGTGTTTATCTCTCCCTCCCTCTCAAATTTAAATACAAAAAATACTTCACAAATGAGACATTCATATTGCCAAAGCAGTCATATAAAGTATTAGGGATATTGGGAATAAGAAATCCAAGTTTCTATATCACATACCATACATACAGCATATATCACAATAGAACGTACCATACATACAGCATATATCACAACAGAACGATGAAACGGAACATAAGGAATATAATAGCATTATTATATACAACTCTATTTTTAGTGTACTTGGTCAAGATTTGCCTCTACTTCTGCCTCTACTTCTATCTCTGGCAGAGAGGAAATACTGTCAATTTATACTCTCAATTTAGGGTCGGATAGAAATTCATTCTGCTTTTACTGGCAGTTTGGTGTCTCATGGACACCATCTGAGTTCAGTACCTGGGTGTTTAGTGCCTCAAAATGAAGTGTATTTTTGGGACTAGACTTTAGATGCATCCAGAATGTTAGTGCTCTTTTTTGGATAGGTATAGCCAATGGGTAAATGCTTAATTCTGCATTGTTGGGTGTTTTTGTTTGGCCTTTCAGTATAGGTTTCTGTTGGATGCTTGTCTTATGCAGTGTACTGAGTAGACTACAGACCACGATTCCATATAACACTGTAGGCTGTGTAATGCTGTTGAATCATTTGCACCACACTGAGATTGGTATATTTTTATATTGTACAATTTAGATGTTATAGCATAGAGGGCTCTCCAGGCTTTTTTTATTGAGTGCATTCACTGCCAAGCTGAAACTTTCTGATGCAGTAATGGCCAGACCGAGGTAAGTATACTGCATTGCGTGCTCAAAGACAGTGCTACAGAGAATGCTGCTGTGTTCCTGGCATCTAGGTTCTTTTGGAAAATCATGATTTTTGTTTTGGTAGGATTTGCTGCCAGGGCCGTACTTTGCCAGCAGGTCCAGGTGCTGCTTTAGGCCCTATTCAGAGGCACCAGGCCATCTGCAAAAACCAGGAATTTGACTCTCTCCCTCTCTCTCTCTTTCTCTTTCTCTTTCTCTCTCTCTCTGTCTCTCTCTTTCTCTTTCTCTCTCTCTCTCTCTTTGTCTGTCTCTCTTTCTTTCTCTTTCTCTCTAGCCATGTCTGTAGGTGTGTGTGGTTTGGAAGGAGATGTTGTGGGTCTGGTGTCCCATGCCACTGAGGAGCGGCTCAGAGACCTGCTGGGAAAACTCTCAGTCACTGCACAACACCGCCACCTGCAGTTGAAGGTAATCACTAGCCACACAGGCTCACTCGCTCGCTCAGTCACTCACTCTCGCACTCACACACGCACATATATACACAATCACACATACACACTCGCATATATACACACTCACACATACACACACACACACACATATATACACAATCACACATACACACTCGCATATATACACACTCACATACACACACACACACACACACACACACATACACACACTCACATATATACACAATCACACATACACACACTTACACACACACTCATAGACCCTGTGTCCTCCCTCTTTATCTGTCTTTTATTTCATGTATACTTTGAAGGCAATAATACATAACCCCCCACTGTATATCACTCGCGCGCGCACACACACACACACACACACACACACATATACATACACACTGCAGGACTGCTGGCAGTACCAGCAGGTGACCGATGTTCGGAGTCAGCTGCGCTTCCTGGAGCAGGTGGAGCGACTGCAGCAACAGCGCAGGGATGAGGAGGAGAGGGAGATGCTGCTCCGCATCGCCAAGGTAACCCTGCCTCCGAGGCACTCTGGGTACCGCACTCTATAGGAGCAAGGTACCCACTCACCTTAAACTATTGGGGTTCTGACCCCTCTTCACATTGGAAAGTCAAAGTCAAAGTCAGCTTTATTGTCAATTTCTTCACATGTTCCAGACATACAAAGAGATCGAAATTACGTTTCTCACTATCCCACGGTGAAGACAAGACATATTTTGCCAATTTAGGTCCACAGACAAACATAACATTCAAGTAAACAAAAAAGTAAGTAAATAAGAGGGCACATATAATAATGAAAAAATAAGAGCAGCAAAATTTGGTTGAAATTGTGCATAGACAGTCAATAAAATACTAGTGCAAAGTCAGGCCAATAAAAGGCTTGGGTAGTTCTGTTTGACCTAAGTAAGAAAGAAAGTGGCATAGTGGTGCAAGTTATGTAAGAGCAGCAGAAGTGTTGTGTTTTCAGGATAACAACACCAAGTTGTAAAGTGTACAAGTGTGCAAGTGTGCAAGTGGAGTAGTGCAGGCGGCCATTTTGGGTCCAATGTCCAGGATGTTATGTAGCTGAGGGTGGAGGGGGGAGAGGAGGGAGAGAGTTCAGCATCCTTACAGCTTGGTGTATGAAGCTGTTGGTGAGTCTGGTAGTGCGGGAGCGCAGGCTTCTGTACCTCTTCCCAGAGGGCAGTAGATCAAACAGATTGTGAGCGGGGTGACTTGCATCACTCACAATCTTGGTCGCCTTGCGGGTGAGGTGGGTGGTGTAAATGTCCTTCAGGGAGGGGAGTGAAGCACCAATAATCCGACCAGAAACTCGACCAGTTCAAATGTTCAATCTAGCACGTGGTTTCCCCACTGAATTCCAGACAGGGAAGGGAGATGATTTGTATGACATAGTTCATGGTAAATAATAATGACCTTTCATGATCATAATGAATTAGTTTATGGTATATAATAATGATCCTGTCATGATCATAATGAATTAGTTTATGGTAGATAATAATGATCCTGTCATGATCATACTGAATGCCCTTCCTGCTCCAGAGTCGGTCCAGCAGGGAAGACCCTGAACAGCAGTGTCTCAAGCAGAAGGCAAAAGAGGTAAGGATAACTCTCTCCACCCATCCCCTCTTTCTTTCTCTCTCTCGCTCTTTCTCTCTCTTCTTTCTCTCTCTGTGTGTATTACTTTCTCTCACTCTCTCACATAGAGTAGCTCTGGATTGAGCTCTAGTTATCTGGTCCCTTCCTCACACAGAATTCTCAAGCAGGTGTAAAAGCCTGAAGCATCACAAGGGACAAGCAAGTCTGTGAACTTGCAGTGTGTACTGTGTTTGTAATTTGAATAGGCTCAGCCTGGATCATGCCTCATGCTCTTTATTTAACTTTAGTGTTTTAATATACAGCAAGGGTATTTGACTATTTAAGGCACATGCAGTTTTATGTTTGTGTTTAACATATATGTGACCTGATGGACTGGCTGCAAATGTCCTATACATGCAAATGTCATCTAGCGCTCCCAGCAACAATCAAGAAGAATGAAGAATACCCGGTCACCACATCTGCCGGTCACAGTCTCTCCGTCACTCAAGTCTTTCCCAGGAGTTAAACTAGTGAAAGGTGCTAAGCAGAGTCTCTCTCTCTCTCTCTCTCCCCTCTATCTCCCTCCCTCTCCCTCTCCTCAGATGCAGCAGCTGGAGTTGGCTCAGGCCCAGCACAGGCAGGCTAACCTGGCAGCTCTCGCTGCCATTGGTCCCCGCAGGAAGCGCCCCCTGGAGGTGACTTTGTGTGTGTGTGAGACTGATGTAGCCAATTGAAGTCAGTTCTATCTAATCAGAGGAGGGAATTTCACTGCAGTAGCTCGCTCATTTTTACATTTGTTTTTTTTCCCCTTTTCATCTTTATGGTTTTCGTCCCCAGGCTGCTTGGCTCTGTGAGGCATTAATGCTGGTTGCTAATATGTGTGGGTGGGTAATTGTATGTGTGTGTGTGTGTGTGTGTGTGTGTGTGTGTGTGTGTGTGTGTGTGTGTTTTAATTTGTTTGTAATTCTCCATTTATTTGATTCTACTCGCCCCAGGCTGCTATGCTAATGATGTTGGGGTTTTGGCTGCGTGCGAGGAAGCTCGGTGGATGAAGGAAGGAGAGGAGGGTGAGAGAGGGAGGGAGGGGGAGAGAGAGAGAGAGAGACGAGGAATGAGCACATATGCCAACAAATGGGGAGTCGCCGGGGCCTAATGGAGAACACTTTGGCTTCTTGTGTAAATTACAAATATCACTCAAAGGCTCAAAACAAGACAACTGCAAAGGCCGTACACAGCAGCTCAGCCAGAAGAAAATGTGCTTTATTTTATTGCCAATTGGTGATCACGTGTCCATGGACCAACAAGGAATTAAAATGTGTAGACAGCCTCTCACCTGAGAACATGGGACCAGTCGTAATAGTGTGCATTTGAGTATTGTGCTGTTTGGAGTATTGTGCTGTTGCTCTGATTTACTGTACTGTGTTGCATTGTGAAAAGTAGGTTTTATTCTGAGATTGCTGCTGCTTTATTCTTGTTTTTTAAAAAGAAAAACATTCCCCTGTTGCTACTAATCTTCTCAAGTTTCCTCCTGTAGAGTAGAATAATGAGAGATTTACTTCCAGGAGAAATAAAGAAAGGGATTCTTGGATACCATAAGACAGTCCATGCCTGAGAAATCTTAACACACTCACAGTGGCATTGCCATTGGTCTCCTTTAAGTCACAGAGTGGTTGATTTGTATAGTTCGTATAGTTCATATAGTCTATGTTGCTCTGAGACTAACCGCATAAGGCCCTTACTTCTCTCTTGCTAGCCAATTGAAATCAAGGAAGGAGCGGGACCTACACTCAACAATGTTGGTAGTCAGTGACCAAAAAGACGTGCTCGCAGACGGTTTTGGTAACATAGCAACAATAAACACTTGCCCGAAGCGCTCTGAAAATGAGGTTGAGGGCGCTGTCACTGCAAAAAACGCGATTGGTGGACACAGGCCCTAATGCTCAAATTGCAACATCACAACATGAAACCTCAACAAGTGGTAGATAAGAGTGGCCCTGTCTGTGTGAATCACGTGTGTGTGTGTGTGTGTGTGTGTGTGTTTCTCCCCCCTCTCCCAGGTTAGCAGTGCTGTGGGTCAGAGGAGCACGTCTAGGCCTGTGTTGCGGGTCACGCTCAGGGATCTCATCTTCTGTATGGAGCAGGACTCCCATCTGTCCCATTCCCTTCTGCTCTACAGTGCCATGCTGAAGTAATCTCTGGACACAGACAACTGTTCCAATGGAGCCAGACAGCCTGTGGAGCACTGCCATTGGACAGCACTTTCTATTTGTGTTTCATGAGGAAGAGATGTGCATTGCACAACATATGCTATAATTTCAAGTTATTTATGTATATTATGTAAACATTTCAATGTTGTGTTCCATATGAAATGTGTAATCTGTTTATTTTTGACACTGAACATGATTATTGCAGCTACTTTCAAGGTCTGGTGCTTTTTTCCCCTCTTATTTTGTCGCAAGAAAACATTTCTTCTTCTTGTCTTTAATATGTATGTGTGTAGGCGCTTTTCAATGTGGACTGTTCCCTCTCTGCCTGTAATGGCCATAGAAAGGAAATGGCCACTGCTCTTATTTATTATGCTCCCTGCCCTATTAACATTGCAGACTACCTATAGCAATCTTAAGATGGAGCCATAGCAGTTGGCATTCAGCAATCTAGACCTGGAGGATGTATATAGATAAATAAAACCTTACAGACTTTGTTATAAAATAAATAATTGAAAAGAGTATGGCATGGCCCATTTAATAAACTGCCAGTAGCACACATCTTTCTCCAGAAATGGTACACAGAGTCCCACATATATAAATAGTCTGCACTTCTCAGCTTGCTGAATACAGCAGAAGTGATATTATATTCCATTGATATCTCCTGAGTGGCTAGAAGCACATTGTCAGGAGGAGTACTAAATAGATTCTAAAGTTTAGGGATAGGTGGTGTCAGTCCATTTCAAAATCAATATACCAATTTGGACTTTATTTAAATCTCACCAGTACTAGCAAAGTAAAACCTAGCTTGAGTTGCTGCAGCCAACAGCTAGAGCAGCCATACCCCCAAAGTATAGCACTGTAGCCGTCACTCATTTTGGTCTCTGCACCCGATGCTGACCCGACACCTTGCTTCAATTTTAGACCATAGCGTCTAGACTGTGTTCCAATTTACATAGATCTGTACTTACAATACCTAATACGCACTCATACTAGGTATTGTAAGTACAGAAGTATGCAAATTGGAACACAGCCCTAGTGTTTCTTGCGTCCTCACCAATTTATTTCCCCCCCTTTCCTTATACCTACTCTACCCCTTGATCTTATGTCAACTAAAAATACCCCATGGAATATACTCAGAGGTAAACAATTCTTAGTGAACTCAATTTCTTGTGAACTCAACATTCATTGAATTTAATTCATTATTGATCATCCGTCTGTTCAAAACACTTCACTGCCTCTGAGCTGCAGATCAAAGATAGAATGTTCCGGCACGTTGACAGCGCGTCTGATGTCAGGCGAAGACCAGGGGGATTTTTCACAGTATGCCTCTCCGTAAAATGTTCTGAACCACAAGTGAACTCCCTGAACATGCACTCACACTTGGTCTTGTTTGTGTATAGACATGCAGCTTTCACCCTATGTATCCACAGCCCCAGTGTTCAGGTGTGTCCCTCCTGGTGGTATGCATTCAGAGAATACAACACAAATTTACAAACTAGAAAAGAAATGTTTATTGAGCAGCTTCCATGTTCCAACAGCTCACTCTAAACACACAACAAACAGACCCACCGGCCAACCAGGACAAAGACCGGGCAGGTAAGACGGCCAAGCAGACGGTCCAGATCTATGTTGCAGGCTTTTTCTGCTTCTTCTTCTCCGCCTCCTCCTCTTTCTCTTTCTCAATCTCAGCCACCAGCGTCTCAATCTCTTTGGATTCCAGAAGCTGTGTAAGAAGACACGTAATTAACACGTACGTACACACATACACAAGTTGCATCAGTGAGGATATGGGGATAGCTTGCCTTTAGTGGTTGGTTTCTCCTGATAATTGCCAGCTCAATGTTCTTGCCTCCTGACTGAACAACCTGTGGGGAAGGCATAGAGATCAGAGGCATATAATTTCAAATCTCTCGTGCTGTGTTCCAGTTCGCAAAATTCTGTACCTACAATACCAAATATGCATGCACAAGTGTTTTAACAGCGTTTTAAAAACACCAGTAATGTTATGTTTAAATGTTAGGATCGTCATTTCTGTTAAGTGCACAAAGTTGGTGTTTGATTTGAGACGACCCTACCCTGTTGAAATTACACAGTTGAAACCCCAACAGCCACTTCCTAAGGCTATTTTACAAGCACAAAGACCTGCTCAGAGTGCGAGGGTCTTTAAAATAGAAATCCGGCAATTTTTCACATAGATCTCCGTTTCTCGAGATCACCAAGTCCTGTCGGTACGAAAAGAAAAAGCCGTGCCTACTGGTCAGGGTTTGAACAGGCAACCCTCCGGTTACAAGTCTGAAGCGCTAACCAGTAGGCCACGGCTGCCCCCAACTTTGACTAAGTTTCATGTACGTGTCCAACATTCAGGTCCTTCTCTGAACCGCTGACCATTACAACAATGGGCTCATTTATATGACATGCAGCAGGCAATGTGCCATGTCCTGTACCTACGAACTACAGCTCATTTCAATACTATTTCAATTTCTATTACAACAAAATTGCAAATTACGCCTGCTTTTCCTTGCTTGCACCCTGCACTGTCAATTAATCAGCCTTATCTCGCTGTGTGGATGCCACAACATCTAAGATGGTTTGTATTGAGCACAAATTAGTGCTCAGTGTCTCGTATATGAGAAATTCCTGAATATTATTAACACATGACACTTTCAATGAGGTAGTATGTTCATCTGACCTCCAGCAGTGCTTTGATGGCCAGCTTGATGGCATCGTTGTCAGTGGAAATGGCCTCCTCTGTGTAGTTTTTCTCCAGGAACTCTCTCACGGTCTTTGCACTGCGCCCAATGGCATTTGCCTGAGTGGAGACATCACACGCACCTAGGTTAGCATCGATTTGTGCATGTGGGGAGGGAGAGGCAGAGTGCATCGGCATATGCCGCCCAACACTTCTCCTCAGTCCATATTTCATGTATGAAGAATCATAAGAGGAGAATACGCCGTTTCTCACCTTCCAAGCATGGTAGGTTCCAGAAGGATCAGTCTGGTAGAGCCGAGGAGTCCCATCGTAGTCAAAACCGACAATTAGGGCAGATATCCCGAATGGTCTCCTGCCATTACTCTGGGTGTAGCGCTGGAAGGACACAAGGGAAAGAATAACAAGTTACTAGAACGATCCACAGTGAGACTGCAAAAGACACAGTGGAGAATGTAAATGGGAGGGCAAATGATGACAAGGGGAACTACAGCTACAGCAGTGGATGAAATGGTCATAAATTTGAATGAACTTTAGGTTTTTTTATTTTTAGGTTTTTGCTTTTTGGGGGTTTATTTTCGCTTTTGTTACCATTTACTCACACCAAGCCATCAACTGCACTTGTCAGTTGTGGTGGGGAGGGTGATAGGATTTTGTTTCTGAATCCTGTAGTTTACCTGTTTGAGTGTTGCAATGTAACGTGTGATGTACTCCACAGTAACAGGGTCCTCCACTGTTAGCCTATGGCTCTGGCATTCCACCCTGGCTCTGTTGATAACGATACGGGCATCTGCCGTCAGGCCTGCAAGCACAGAAAGAGACAACAACTTAACTGCATCTGCGATTAATGAAAACTGAGAATTTTAAGGTTGGGAGAAATCAGTTCCTAGATAAACAATACAAGACGGACAGTTTCACTCAAATGTTATGATGCAGTACCTGCAAAGGCCATACAGACATGCTCATCCAGCGCACAGATCTTGCGGACCGTCCTCTCCTCCTGCAGCTTGGCCACGGATTTCTTTTCAACACCCAGGACAACAATGTCCTTCCCACGAATACCCACCTAGGAACAAAGGAGAACATTAGGTTATCTCTCTTAGACATGATGCAGGTTCAGTGAGGTTGGTGTTTAAATGTCCAACTGAAGATGAGATAATAACTAAAAGCTAAAACTTCTTGCAAGTTAGCCTGGATGTGGACAGTGGTCCCATCACCTGGGTACATTGTTTTGACAATAATATATATGTTTCCATGCTGACATTAGAAGAAACAATACCACTCAAAACTCAGTGGTACTTGCCGCTTTGACTTTAATAAACATTAGGCTAAATATTAGTTTCAAGTCGAAGAGTAACAATGATATCTCATGATGCCATCAACTCCTTCAACTGCGGCATGTTAGCATCATAAACAGGGACAACTAACCAACTATCTCAGTCCATTAAACTAAACCAAACCATTGATTCTATGGCTGCACAATATTGTGTATGTGCCTGTGATTAAAACAAAACACATAGTTAAGTGTATTATTGTCAATAAGTGTAGATGGCTAACTGTTAGCTAACGTTAGCGTCTGGCTGCCCCAGCTAACGTTACAACATGCAAGTCATGATCAGCTAGCACGTTAGCTACCTTGGATAAGTTGGCTATTCATTCAATGGTGCAGAAGTGTGACAAAATTGACAGAACTGCTTTACCAAGCACACATCGGCAGAAAGTTCAAACTCGACGAAAGGGTATATAACTAAGGTTAATGTTACCCTGCAATCACTTCAGTCATTAGACAGCTAATTTAGAGCTTGTCTAGCTTGCTAAAGTAGGTAACGTTATCCGCAATCAGTTGCAACGAAGTTCACTAGCCACTCTTACCGCAGTTGACCCTTTTTTCACGGCTTCCTGTGCATATTCCACTTGAAAAAGATGCCCATCAGGAGAGAAAACCGTTATAGCTCTGTCATATCGCGCAGCCATTGCGCTACAATAGTGTCAGCGAGTTAACTTCAGACAAAAAAAACCTATGTATTATCGTGCCTGTTTCCAGGCTGTTAAAATGAAACGGATGCGCAGGCGTGAACTTCTTCTTGAGTATTGAGTTCACAGACTTCAGTGTAGGCCTACTGCTGCCCTCTGCCGGAGACCGAAAGCGGTGGCGGAGGACCACACATGAAGAAGAAAAAATTTGACGACGAGATTAAACTGAGATTTCGAGAATAAAGTTGAAATATCATGTCGACTAATGGAGTAATGGAGATTTGTGCATTTGCTAAAAGCAGGCATATCATGAGCAGGGGTAGACATTACAGTTTTTTTTTACAACTATTTACGCACATTTTCTAAACTCTGTGTCTATTTTTCAAAACCCTACACACAAAACCCTCAATTGCCCACACAAAATGCCTCACAATTTCCAGCAAAATGTCATAAACACATCTCTAAAGCAAACCTCACATTATAAACACTTTTGTCATAATATGACATTTTGAATAGGCTACATTGACATGTTGATCAAAACCTAAAGCTCTTCTGCCTTTCATAGGTTTTATGTATTATTTTTCCCAAATAATTTGCTGTTGCAAATACAGCATTTTACTAGCCTAGAAATCTAGACGCACCCTAGCGGCAGCAAATTACATTTGCTTCCAGGGCTAGCATTTTAGCCTGCTAACCTGACTCTCGCCAGATGAATTTCGTTCCGCTTAGCTCCGCCTAGCTTCACTCACATCCACCTGGGACCTCTTCCATTGAGAGTGATTTCTGCAACCGATTTTATGGTACAGCCAATCAGGAGGCAGGGCGGGAGTTTCATAGATGTGACATAGCGTAGAAGCGACTGTGAGACTGTTATCAGCGTCACGGGTTGGCTTCGATGTGAGTGGTTGAAGTAGCACGTCAATAGATGACGGACAAGTGGCTTATTCAATCATATGCAAGCATTTTTTGATTAGGCCCAGCCTTCTGAAGCAACACTTTAATGGATCGGTTCCAGATGGATGAGTGGAGCTAGGCGGAACGAAATTCATCTGGCGGGAGTCAGGTTAGCATTTTACAGCCAGCAAGAAAAAAACAAAGCAAAATACAGTGATCACTGAACATGGAGTTTTGAAAAAGCTGAAGGAAATGACTGACTATCTCTAATTACTTTGCTTTTTCCAAAGAAAAGTGTGTGTGCTACAAGATTTTACAGCCAACAAGAAAAAAGAAACCACAAGGCAAAACTCAATACCACAAGATGCACATGGGTTTCTAAGAAGCTGATTTTGCCAAAGACAGAAATGACTGTATTTCCAAAGAAAGAAAATAACTGACTATGAAATTACTTTGCTTTTTCCATATTCATAGGCCTATACTAAAGCAATGATTGGATGGCGTTCAGTAAACTAATGAGTGTTTGTACATTTAGGACTGAGAGTCAAAAAGTGGCGAATAAGTGTGGCATTTTGATAGGCTGTGTTTGAAAGACGAAATCAAGTTACTTCTTGTTAGATATCTGTATGTTAGGTAGAGAATTGTGGGTGATGTTTTGCAAAATGTGTGTTAGGAAATTGAAAACTGATTCTGGCACTGAGAATAGTTTATAGTTTCGCAGATTTGGTGTGGGGTTATGGTGTTTGAAAGACATGTTTAGAGAATTGTGTGACAAGCAAAACTTTAGTGTGTAAGCAGTTGAAAAAACTGTAAATACTTGCCTCCCATAGCCTACACTGATTTGGTTATAGAACTGTTCAGTTCAGCTGACTCATGGAGTCAGTTATCAAGAAAACAACTGTTGTGTTACAGTCCTTCATGGGAGAACATAGCCAACTACTCACAATTTGGAAATGACTCATCACACTATATGCATACATTTCCCAAAAAATGCCCTGCTCCTAACTCCTCTTGACAAACATTCCAGTCTTAAATGACCACAGAACACGTGTTGCAGACACATGAAGCAGGCTGCCTGACAGTCATAGACTTGAGATGATTGTTGAGATGACAGTAAAACAGCATTTATGCAAATGGATGTGGTATAAGAACACACCCGATTCAAACTAATTAACTTGCTTGCCTCTGTTAATCTTAGAGGAAGTATTGTGTACATTTCACAGCAGGTTTTGCCATCACCGCTTCATAATAAAGGTTGAATAGAGATTAAAAAGTCAAAACATAACCAACTTCAGATTCTTTTATTTTATTTTATAAGAGCAAACGTGAAAACAGTTCTGACAGTTAACTAAGTATTCTTGAGTTTCTCTAATTCTGTATTTACCGGTATTTCCAAAAACAGTAAACAGGCGGCAAAATAACTAAGACTAGCTATTTGGAGTAGAACTAGTTACCTGAAAACAAAAACCTAAAATTAAAAACAGAAACTAACCTCACTCCCTAACAAACCAAAACAGGAGAAAACAATACATGTAAAACAAAACAACTCCCAACTAAGCCTAAACTAAATGTATAAGGCTATTCACAAAAACAGAAAAGAAAATAGAAATGTTATTAGTAAGCTTATGTAACGCACTATAAGACTATAAGAGTAAGCTTACAGCACATCAACAGGGAGTACTTCTCTTGCTATGTAAGTGAGTGTGCGTGTTTATTTGATTGTATGTGTGCTTCTCTCTCTCTCTGTGTGTATGTGTGTGTGTTCGCTTATGTGTGTGTGTGTGTGTGTGTGTGCGCATGTGTGTGACAGAGGCTTTTTATCTCGGCTGAAAGTACATTTCAACATGAACATCTGAATTTCTCTACATCCCCTACCCGCAACCCTTCACTAAACACCACCATCTATACACACACATAACATTTAGTGCAGTTCAGAACATCACAGCCGAAGATAGTGGTGCTTAAAGTGAAATATTTTTTCATCATGGTGTGGTCATCTTGGGTGCAGTGGTTATTTATTCAGTGAAAACTGCATTTGCCCGGCTTTCATGGGCTCATCAAGGGGGGGGGGGGAGTGGCCCCTGGGGACCAAACGCAATATGCCCACCAAGTTTTATGTTTCCCGGGAATCGTTAACCAAACATTCTGGGGGAAAAAAGTTTTGACTACTCCTAACTCTACCACTAGCAGCAGTCATAAATATGGACGTTACAGTTGAACTAAACAAGTGGGTTGTAAATATTCACAAAGGATCCTATGTGAACTCCAAAGCCTATATAGAGAGGCTCAGTGAATGTGGTCTTAACTCTGTGGATAAGAATCATGGGCTCTGAGACTTGGTAGAAAGACAGAGTTCCTGCTGTGTGATCTACATAAACACCTATTCTAGAGGAACTGGGGATCGGAGGAAACTGAATCTCCTTGTTGTTGTGCTTAAAAGAACAAATTAATGGAGTGCACCGCAGTCTCCAGGACTGCTCATTATATCCAAATAGGCTCACATAACCACTGCCTTTCCTATTGATACCTTTATAAGAGACTGCCACAATGGCACCATTTCGGCCACTCCACTGTACCTCCCAGTAACACTGGCCTGAAATAGCCTCCTTACACAGCACCTGATAGACATAATCAAATCTGTCGGGGTGGTCAGGATATGGCAGGGTCAAGCTGGTGTGTTCCACTTCTGAGTTTTCTTTGGATAGCAACAGTGAGCAGTGTACTGTGTTGGGATCCAATGTGAGATGACAAAAGCCTGATGGTGAAAAAAAAAACACACTTTCTGACCGATGACCAGTGAAGTACTGACTGTCAAGAAGACAGCTGTGAATCTGATCCATAATGTATTGTGGGTGCTAAGCATGACATGCAGGACTTACATTTCAGAAACTCCTTTCTGGTTCTAGGCTCCAAGGTGATGATCGGAGTGTCTGTAACTGTTGGAATAAACCACATATAATAATGGATGTTGTGGCAGTGCAAATACAGTATAGCATACGTCCTGCATAGGTATATGAGGTATATCACTAAACATCCCTAATGCTTACTTTTTGCTGCAATCTTCTCCACTTCTGCGTTGCAAAGGTCCAGTATTTTCTGTTTCATCTCGGAGACCATATTCAACACATCTCCAAAGGAAATGTTTGGTTTGTATGTGGACGACTGGCTATTTTTAGATCCTGAAAGCGTTACCTAATGGAGAAAAAAAAACATGACAGACAGATCAGTTTGGAATCTGAAATATATTCTAGAACATATTCACCTTGTTTTTTTAATTGATCACTGAACGTAATGTGTGTAACCTGGGAGGCATAAACATCATCGCCTGTCTCTGAGGGTTGTTCCAGCTCAGCTGCTCGCCTTCTTAGATCCGCAATCTCCTCCGCCAGTTGCTTAACGAGTCCCTCTGCCTGGTCCAGCTCAGTCCTCTCCTTGTCCATGATCTGCTGGGTGAGCTTTGATGGTATCTTCTCAATGGAACGGATGAGCTCAGTGAAGATCCTCTTATTATATTCTATCATTGCATGTGCAGAGCCCTAGAAGACAGACACAGACAGACAAGGGGTTTCCCATTGAAGCATATACTTGTAAGGCATGTGGGGTGGCATATACTAAGTGAGGAGTCTCATAAGGGAAAAATACTTGGTAACTCTCAGAAACAGCAGAATCCCTTAGATATTGTTGTACATCTACTAACCTTCATGTATTTGACAGCCTTCCCCAGTGTCTGTAGATCTTTCTCTTTCTCTGTGATTCTGTTGGAAATGTATGTGTGAAGTTGTCTCTGTTGATGAAATAACAATATTGAATGGCTTATGATTCATAGGTTCAAAAACATGTTTATCAACATAACAGCATAGCAAGGATGGGCTTTATTCTGTTATTCCTTATGGTAGCTTATACCCAAAAGTGCCTTACAACAATAATAACAATAGCATAGATAACTTTGGAATAACAAAATATCAATTTATACAACCACTACCACTAGCCTACTACTACTACTACTACTACTAATAATAATAATAATAATGTTTAGAAAGTATGATTAAATTAAATGTCTAATTATTTATCCCACATAATTATTTATCCCACATATGACTTTTAGACCTTACCTGTTGTTCACCGTGATGTCCTGAATGCTGTATTTCATGAACAGCATAGTGGCTCTCACAGAAAGATATCCGACACAAAAGACAGCTCACAAAGGCATTTCTCTTTCTTCCAGTGCACTCAAAACATGTTGTGTTTCCCAGTTCAGTAGAAGGATGAGGAGTTTCCTGAATTCCAGAGTGATATAGCTTCTCAAGCACCTCAGCTAACATAACATTTCTGGAAAGAATTGGTCTTGATGTAAAGGTTTGCCTGCATTCAGGGCAGCTGTAAATGGCCTTCTGATCCTCCTCATCCCATGCTTGATTGATGCAGCCCATGCAGTAACTGTGTCCACAAACAATAGTCACTGGACATTTCAGAAAATTCCGACAGATTGGACAACTGAACATGCATGAAGAAATAGCCTCTGCCATTATCAGCACAGATCAGAGGTTGAGGTGAAAAAAGCTTACAGAATTGGTCAGAGGTATAGCTATGTCTAGAGTTCTTATTCACAAATGCAGACCAATCACAATGATGCAGACCATGACAGGAACAGGATGGCTTCACCACATTTTTTTGTTACCTGAGATGCATGATCTCGTTGGTGTTTACAAAGAATTCTCTCTGTGGTTGTGTGGTTATTTCTGGGTAGATCCACTGAGGCTCGAGGCCTGTGTGGAGGCATTGCTTATCTGTGTCAAGCCCTCACTGAGTGAATAGTGAAAATTAATAAGCACATTTCTGTTAAGAAAAGACAATATTGAAAATAGCACATTTGTCCATTCATTAAATACTTCATGTAGGTTAGTTTCAACAGTTTACTTGTAAAAAATCTCCAGTGGCCTCTTCTAGAGGCATCTAGAAGAGATAAAAATGTGCTACTTTAATAGCCTATTTCACTGGCTTCCTGATAATAACCAGTCCATGCATGCATCCTATTTTGACCATGAGATGAGGCTAATGGGAACTGTTTCAAGCACATCCTCACTTTGGGCAAAATGTTTTAGAGGTTTTGTAGAGGTGACAGGAAGCAGAGTGGGTTTCGTGCTTACTGGAATAGAATACCAGTGTTGTGCTCACACACATCAAAATGAAGTAGCCTAGATCACAGTGGAAACTTTTACAAATGTCTTCATGCAACTTCATTTCATGGTCTCCAATTTCAAGTGCTTCAAGTAGTGTTGTAGAATTTGGGTCCGGTCTTGGTTTCGAGACCACATCTTCACTTATGCTGCCTCATAAAAAATCTCCAGTGGCCTCTTCTAGAGGCATCTAGAAGAGATAAAAATGTGCTACTTTAATAGCCTATTTCACTGGCTTCCTGATAATAACCAGTCCATGCATGCATCCTATTTTGACCATGAGATGAGGCTAATGGGAACTGTTTCAACCACATCCTCACTTTGGGCAAAATGTTTTAGAGGTTTTGTAGAGGTGACAGGAAGCAGAGTGGGTTTCGTGCTTACTGGAATAGAATACCAGTGTTGTGCTCACGCACATCAAAATGAAGTAGCCTAGATCACAGTGGAAACTTTTACAAATGTCTTCATGCAACTTCATTTCATGGTCTCCAATTTCAAGTGCTTCAAGTAGTGTTGTAGAATTTGGGTCCGGTCTTGGTTTCGAGACCACATCTTCACTTATGCTGCCTCGTAAAAAATCTCCAGTGGCCTCTTCTAGAGGCATCTAGAAGAGATAAAAATGTGCTACTTTAATAGCCTATTTCACTGGCTTCCTGATAATAACCAGTCCATGCATGCATCCTATTTTGACCATGAGATGAGGCTAATGGGAACTGTTTCAACCACATCCTCACTTTGGGCAAAATGTTTTAGAGGTTTTGTAGAGGTGACAGGAAGCAGAGTGGGTTTCGTGCTTACTGGAATAGAATACCAGTGTTGTGCTCACACACATCAAAATGAAGTAGACTAGATCACAGTGGAAACTTTTACAAATGTCTTCATGCAACTTCATTTCATGGTCTCCAATTTCAAGTGCTTCAAGTAGTGTTGTAGAATTTGGGTCCGGTCTTGGTTTCGAGACCACATCTTCACTTATGCTGCCTCGTTTTGGAATTGAAAGTGATGTCTCAGACTAGACCCAACTAGAGCAGATTCATATTTTCGGAGGGAGACCATTTTTTTTATTTTACCATTGATATCTACCAGTAAGTTCGGAATGGCACCCAGGCTAATCTACTAGCTCTAAGCACATATTATTTACAGATCATAGAGGAGCCTGTCCACCATCATGGTACAGATTTTATGTTTGTATATTAAGGTGATGAAATTAAATATATTTTCTCATTGCTGCTTAACTCTTCTAAGGGAGGTTTAGGAGAAAAGGGTGAGATCACATTTCCTTAGATGGTTGATCGGTGGTATTTTTAACTTAAGCCATCAAATTCCAAAAGTCTCTGCTAATCTCCTGAGAGGTGACCTTGGAGCTTCTAGACATAATGTCCAAACTTCTCTATATGTAGTTTAACAGTGTCCATATGATTTAATGTAGGCCTTATTTGTTTTCTCCACTGATATTACACAAATATATGCACACCCACAGTTGAGTACAGGTATACCAGAATGGAAGTTTCAATACACTGCTTAGTGCCAATGAACCAGCAATGAACTATTGTACATGAGAGTCTATACAGAATGTAGGGCTGTTCAGCAAGTTGATACGCGCTCTGTAGGCCGTAGTAGGCCTAAAAGTTAGCCAAACTGTCAAAATGTAAGTCCCACAAAACATCAGGTTGCAGGAATAAAATGAGAATAATTAGGCCTACCACTAATTAGGGATTCGGCTCACAAATAAAACACATTGCGACATGAAATCGGTAAACTTGAGATGGACCTGATGAAGTTTTTTGAAATAAACAAATTAGGGAAATAACAAATTACAAAGGCAAAGAAACATTATTATAACCACTATTATCATTGTAATTTGGGGGGAAATGATAACATAGGCCTAATGTTTAAATGATGATTAAGCAGATAGCCTACTTTTGTCCAAAGCGATTTAGGCCTACAATGACATTGACAAACATTAGATTATCTTTACAATTAAATAGGCCTAATTAAAAAATAATATGAATAGACTGGATAGAATTAACAGAATAATAACAATAACCATAATAGGCCTATATGCTACGAATGACGACTGTAAAGAAAATAATTCGTTAGAAACAAGGTGGTGGTCGCCAGCTATTAGGCCATATTGTAAAGACGATATAAAATTTCCTCTACTGAATATGCATTGCCTTTTTTATGAAATGTAACAGTGTCAATATATACCGCCCGTCCCCGTCCCTGTCCATTGAACGAACAGATTGGCTGACCTCAGAACAGTAGCAGCCCGTCTAAACCAAGAGGTCCCATCTAGAGGGTGGAGATTTCTCGAAGCCATAAATAAATTCCTATTGCTCGAAAATACCGATTGATCATTACAAGATCCTATAGGATGTAATTAGATAGTATATAGATTAATGGCATAACATTTTTGTTAATTATCCGCAATGACGTGGATGCAACATTAAACTAAATAGCCTACATTTGATCATTCTAGTAGATCACCCCCTGTAGGCCTCCATGAACGGTACAGTCTGATGAGGAATCGTAGCGGAAGATGGGATGTGGGTTGTGATGGTGATGCTAAGCTCATTTTGAATGCAGTTTGGTATTTGATCATCCTCTGCATGATATTTAAGGAAGGTATGTAGCCTACTCCTTATTATATTAAGTTCACGTGCGATATGATGCAGTAGGCATATGCCTCTGATGTAAGTGAGAAAGTATATCTCCTTGTGATCTCATAACAACAGTCAAAGATGGCAACAGTTAAAGTGGCAACAGCCTTTTATTAACATTAACGTTAACCTATACGTTATTCCTCGAGTTAATGTCGCAATTTGAGAGATATTAACATTTACTGTAGCCTACAATGTAGACGATAATAATAGGTATGGTTTTGCCGATAAATTCAGCGTCCTAGATTAACTCACTGGGTGCAGTGAACAGCCTTAGGTAGCACTATGTAGCCTACCTACATACCTGTAGTTGGGATGACACAGATTTGAATTTCAATAGAGTTAAGAGAATGTTTTTGTGTTCGTCTATTATTTGCTTTTACAATTTTATGCTGCATGGTCAGGATCATTATATTGCATGATGACTGTGGGAATAATGCAACTAACTGAGTAATAGTTGACCCAACTGAGGAGTAGTCTGATGCTTAAAAGGACACCTGTCAGGTATTCACTTATTCGTTTGTTTTTAAATGTAAACATAATTCTGGCTGGAAAGACACTGCAATAATAGAGGGACATTATTTTGATCCATTATACTTCTCCTAACCATAAGTAGGCTAGGCTTGCCATGCACAATATCAAGTGTTCCTTGAGTGGACAGTTACCCGGATCAACTAATAGTAGAAAACCCATGTGCATTTTCATCAGTGTTTGTCTTTGGTGTGTTTTGTCCTCCTCATAGCAATTCCATGATCTGCCAGGCAACCTGACCCTAGCACAATTCTCTCCACAACCTCCCAAGTTCTCCACTCAATGCCTAACACTGCAGATAGCAAAGGGGAAAACATATCAAGCACGAGTGACCAGGCCAACCCCGCTGCCCGAGGCCCCAGCCGGGACGATGAGCGCAGCTTCCTGAGTTCCTTCACGCGGGAGGCGCTGCAGGCGCGCCGGGCGTCCAGCGCCGAGCTGCAGCTGCCCTGGACCTGCCCCGTCACGCACTCCAGAGAGAAGTTCTACACGGTCTGCTCCGACTACGCGCTGCTTAACCAGGCCACCGCCATCTACCGACCCCCCGACAGCACCCCCAGGGATGGGCCCATCAACAAGCAGGATGGGGAGACAACCTTCTTGTCCAACACTGTAAACCTGTCGCAGGGCCAGGTGGGAGGCACCAGCAGCAGTTCTCCCATAGACGGGGACTATGACATGGAAGTGGTGTCGCCTGGCAACACAAAACCTGTCCTTGCCTGGGAGATTGACACCACTGACTTTGATGCTGTTTTGACGCGAAAATCAAGGACAAGTAAGAGGCATCAATTATTAAACAACTCCGTCTAAGGTCTGGCACATTGTCACCCCGGGCTCATCTTGCCCTTGCTCTGATCATAGCCTTCCTTCACAGCATCTCTCCTTACTGAACACTCTGCCTTCCAGGGCGCAGACCAGGGGTTTATGCACTGTTAATAATGTAGTGGTGCTTATTGTTATTTTGCAACAGAGCCTGGATTGTTTGATGGCGTGTGAGGAGTGCCAGGAAAAGAGAGAGCTGTCCCAGGTGCCATCTGGTGCTGCTTGCATAACACACTCTATGACATCAGTGACATAAGACTTCTCTGATGGTCCTCTCTGATATTTAATGCAAAATTGAACGGAACAGTGAATTGCGTCATTCATTGCATCACCACCATAGTGTAGTGGACATTGCGGTCCATTTGCCTGCCCTGAATTCAGCTGAATTTACTCATAGGACTTATTTCAGTGACCATATGTTGGCGACATGAAATGATGCTACTTTTAGCATCATGTTTCTCGTAACTTTTTTGTGCAACTTTATGGTTAATACTAACCACTACCTTTAGGATCAGTCTACAGTTCTGTCTTTATATATTTTTCATTATTTAAATTATTTCCTAGATGCTGCTGGGAAGAAATAACAAAACTGTGTAATGTGTGTTAAGAATGGAGACTGTGGAATTAAATAATTCTATTTTGACTTGTGTGCTATAATTGACTTTGAGATACATCTGATTTCCAGGCAATACAAAGAAATTCAGCAGTAAAAAGATGAAGTCTGCTGACAGACCAAGCAAGAATCTGCCAGACATCCCAGCTCAGGCTTCTGTGGAGGAGATCAAACAGAGAAAAGTCATGGACCTCAGGAGATGGTAGGAGCCCGTTACAGAAACGGTGGTTATAAATAGCTCTGCCGCATCATTAGTTCCTTCATGATATTCCTCTGCGATGTGTTTCAGGTACTGCATAAGCCGACCACAGTACAAGACATCATGTGGGATCTCCTCATTAGTTTCCTGCTGGAACTTTTTGTACAGCACTCTGGGAGCAGGAAGGTATGTGTTAAGCTATACTAGGCCTTGTAGGCTTGTACTTACAGTGAAGCAAGGGTGTAATATAGTTAGCTGTAGGAGTGTTGCCTACATATTAGAGTGGACCAGATGTCTCTACGCAGATTGTCACAAAGTGACGCTTAATGAAACCTTTCTCCTGTCAAAGGGTCATTCACAAAGATGACAGGAATAACTTTTGAGTTAGTTTGTGTGTGTGTAACCCTAAATATGACTATGTCCTCTCTGTTTTCAGCCTTCCTCCTATTTCCCAGGAAGAGGCTCTGCATATTCTGGGGTTCCAGCCGCCCTTTGAAGAGATCAAGTTCGGCCCTTTCACAGGCAATGCCACTCTCATGCGGTACGTACGTAGGTCACAATGTCCTCCTCTCCTCAGCTGGATTTCTCTAGCTGTACTACCTGACGTTTTCTTCACAATGGATGTCTTTTGTCAAGCAGATGGTTCAGACAAATCAACGACAATTTCCGCGTTCGAGGATGCTCTTACATCCTATACAAGCCTCATGGAAAACACAAAACTGCTGGAGAGACAGGTGAGAGAGAGATACTTTACTTATTTATTTATGTTTTGTTTGTTTGTATTGTATTTGTATCTCTATTATTATAGCATTCTATGAAAGATGCTATACAAATAAAGCTTATACTAATATTATTATTATTACTCCTGTCAAATGCCCCCCTCTCTAAAGAGCTTCATGAGAATAGTTAGAAACAGTATGTCAATGCTTCATGCCAACATTCACCAAAATGACAATATACAGAGCTATCCATCATGAGTACTTAAGTACTGAGTAAATGGTATAGTAGAGCTTATCGAAGGTGCCTGCACGCCATGGTAGGATGATGTGGTAGAGCAGGCGTATTGTGTGCTCATGCTGCATTTGTCTTCCCCCTAACAGCTGAGGGAGCGTTACTGAAGCTGACCACGGGACTGAAGGACGAGTCCATGGCCTACATTTATCACTGTCAGAACCATTACTTTTGCCCTGTGGGCTTCGAAGCTACACCGCTAAAAGCAGCCAAGGCCTACAGGTATAATGGACGCTAATAGGCTCAATCAATCTCTTTGACACCGCATAGATATTTTTAGTAATAAGTGCATTTATACTTTGAAGAGGCTACAAGGTTTCTTGTTGATTGTAGAGGCTCTCTTCCTCAAAATGATATGGAATACTGGATTCTCATTGGGGAACCGAGCAGGAAGCATCCTGCCATCCATTGCAAAAAGTAAGAAATATCCCTTTTTTCTGTCATTGAAATGTTCTTTCTTTTCCATGAAAAATAACTGTATCCGTAGCCATCCCTTTTCCTTTTTAAGCATCTAAAGCAAGTTATGAAGCACTGATTATAGAAATGCAAATAGCATTGAGGATGGGTGCTGTGTTGGAATCTCTTGTTTTTTAGGTGGACAGATATTGTGACAGACCTGAACACACAGAATCCAGAATATCTTGATATTCGCCACACAGAGAGAGGCATCCAGTATAGGAAAACCAAAAAGGTCAGCTTTTTTCCTAATACATTTTGCATTTAAGTTTTGCACTCAAAAGTACAAATATATCCACAGTCAGTGAATCTGAAAACTGGCTTTCTTTTCTCCTGCTATATATGTGTGTGCACACAATCAGGGCTACTTTCAAAAATCTTTAAAGTGCTGCTGTTCACTGGGTGTCTGATAAAGAATCATCGTTTTACAGAATCTTGAATCTGTCTGTTTTTTATTATTATTCTATTTTATGTACTTACCATTTTAAGATATTTTTAACTATTGCCCTTCTATGCTTTTATTTACTATTATTCTTTGTTTATGTAGAGCACATTGAATTACCTGTGTATGAAATGTGTATATATATAAAAACTTGCCTTGCCTTGCTTTCAGGTGGGTGGGAACCTGCACTGCATCATGGCATTCCAGCGGGTGAATTGGCAGAAACTGGGCCCCTGGGCTCTGAACTTGGAGAACCTGCGCTATGACATCCACCACCAGGGGGCAGAGCAGAGAGGGCAGGGTGGCGCAGGGGAAGGATCTGAGGAGAAGGGCGCAGCCAGGCGCCTGGGTCGCTCCAACAGCACGGGAACCCAGAAGTCCGACGCCGCCTGGAAACGGCTGTCCAACACAGCTGAGTACAGGCAAAGGAGCTCGCCCGACAGTGACCTAGAGGAGGACATCGACTGACTGCTTACTGGAGAATTGTGCCGAGTCATTGTACATTTGATGTTGAAGTACAGTGCAGTATTTGGGCAAATTCATCTCCAAAACCCCCCAAAAAGCAGGTCAAGCATTTTATTTGTTCAACGCAATAGCTTCAGTCAGCTTTCAAGACCATGTCTTACGTGTAGTGTGGATCATAAAAATGTTTTACTTGCACACAACACAGAGCATACAAATTAATAGTTTCCTAAAAGTGTACACTTTGTGGCTAGCAATGTGTAGAGCACCGCTAACATCCAAGGCAACATCCTATCGTTGTATGCTTTTGCTTCCATCAGCTGACCTGAATAGAAAGAAGTTAGTGTAGAATGAAGAGGGCAGACCTCAACCAATTGTGCAATATGCTGACCGAAGCATGAGTGTGATGAGTCCTGCAGTTGTGCAGGTTTGTACAAAGTGTAATGGTTGTCATTTAAATGGTTATTAAGCCAGAGAAGACATGTCCTGTGAAGTGTACAGCATGAACAGTGACATGCTACAGTTGTAGTTGTGTGCAAGAAACGGTTTTCATTCAAACCACATTCCTATTTTAAGTCTGTGTCAGAAGACAATACTACCAATGCCTACTCCCGAGCATCTTAAAGCTGTGTATATTTATTGAACCCACCAAGTGGATGAATCCTATATTGGGAAGATCAGGAGATCAAAAAATAAATAGTTATACTATTACTAAGCGCTATACTATCAATAGCTGTTTACTATTTATAAGTAATTTAACTGCACTTTTTATGTAATAAAATATGTGAAGATTTATTTTGTGAACATTACTTTTTTTCTGCAACTTGAGTCCTGTCCCTGCTGCTGTCAAACACTACATATTTGGACTTGACAAGGCAGATGCACTTACCGGTAGGTAGATGCAGGGCCTAAAGGCTGCCTCTAAAATGCAATAAAATGCTATAGTTTAGGAGTAAAATGATATTATTCCTGTCAACCCTGTAACTTAATGGTATTCAGAGTGGGTTGTAAGACAGATAAAGTAGTGCCGATTAGGCTTATCACTGTACAGGGGGATATTTTGAGCTTCTGTGTAGTTAGGAGTGAATATAGTATGAAAGCCACGAGGAAGTCTGCATGATTGCTTACCTGTGCTGTACGCTCAGAGCTCTGCCTGTCCTGCCTTTGCTATGGGAACATCGTATTAAGTGTCTAGTCACTAAGACGGTTGTACATGCAAAGAACTGTGCTACCTTGCTGTAGTTCTCCTTTATAAATAAACATTTCTACAACTTCGTATACATCAGTGGTGAGTTTTATTACAAATGGCAAAGATTCCCTGATTGGGCACACACAATTCTATTTTCTTATTTATTTTTTTTAAATCTGGCAGCAGCCATGCTATTGTATCGCCAAGCGATGCAGTGTGCCGAGGAGTTGTCCTCTCAGCTTGTTATTGCAGTGTACCGAGGAGTTGTCCTCTCAGCTTTGTAATATCAGCAGGGCGAACACCACAGCATCCTCCTGCCAAACAGAGCTTCCAGTCACTGAAAATGTAAAGGATCAGGCCACATCACATGATGTTTATGACACGATTATAATATCTGCACCTACCTATCCAATAAGCACCCAGGGCTGCCCACTCCTGTGCCTGCCAAACGAAGGGTTGTGTCTCCTCTGATCTTATCCACCTTTTCATACAATACATAACAGATTAAACGAGCACTATAACAGCATTCTATTAAATGCTTTAAGTTAGATTTAATAATTGTAAATGCTTTAGGTTATTTTAATGCAATGTCTTAGTTGTGAAAAGACATTTTATTTAGCTCTGAGGTTTTAAAATGCACAGTTCTGTCTGTGGTCCTCATGACACCTCATTCAGTGACCAAGCTGTAAAACAGTATGGTCAAAAGCAGCATGACATTTCAAACTTGAACCCACTTGGTCAAATCATCCATTTTTCTAAATGTAATCTTGTCTGTGAAAGCACTGTAGTAAATTAAGACTCAAGAGTCTTTTCATGGTCTTAAATGGCCTCACCCCGTATCAAGATCCCAGCCGTCTCCACTGTTGGGATACACAATCCAGCTCACGTCAGGACTCTTGGGCAACCTGATGGACTCTAGAAGAGGTTTGACCAGTGCAGGAGGACAGCAGTTCAGTCCGACAGCAACCAGCTGCTTTGATCGACAGGCCATTTCCACAGCTTCACTGAATTTCTTCCCATTTGAAATAGTTTGCGTATCCTGAAAAAATTATTTTGTTAGTCTCGGTTTGATTCACATATGACAAATACTAACTGTTAATATCACTAAATATTTGGCCTAAAGGTTCCCACTCAGAAGTTAGGGTCGAGAACCCCTGTAGTAGAGTAGCATTAGCAGCATGGCTGCTGTCATGTTACCTTACAAGAGAAGGACAGCCAGGCTTTTGTATCTGGAAACTCTCTCAGCAATTCCACCAAAGCCTCTGCCTCTTTAAAACTTGGTATAGTTTCCATGGCAATAAGATCAGCACCAGCAGCAACCAAGGCACGGACTTGAGGTCGATGCCAGGCTTTTAGCTCCTGAGAGCAGAGGGCAGATGCTTCAGTCACTACGTGGCAGGTGTCAGATGGCAGATGCATTAAATGCAGTACTGTTACGTGTCAATCATAGCCTCACCTCAACACTCATTCCAGCTTCATATGATCCACTGTACTCAGACCCATCATGAAGAAATGCTCCATAGGGACCCACAGAGCCTGCCACTAAAGGCTGCTTACGGTCTTCAGGAGCGTGTACGTAAATAAACATTAGATGGGGTATGCTGTGCAAACACTGCTAAATAATTCAGCAGTAAAGACATAGCATCAAACAGGCTTAGATGTCAAAACGTTCCACATGGGTGTCTGGTGAATGACTTGTCTGTCATGGATAGCCTGGAGCATTCTGTGACTTTATACATTAGGAGACAACCAGTCGATCAGGACCAAATGGATTACATCATAGCGGCATTACCACCTTGAACATTCAATAAATTCTAATTCTCACAATATTTGATTTCTCAGATTGTGGGCCCTACCTGATGGAAAGTTATCAGATATGAAGTTATTGACTGCTTCTTTGGCCAGCTGAACCCCTGATCTCAGCAGTATTTCAGCCTGGTCAGGTGTCTGGTGCAGATGTTGCACAAATCCCTCTATACTGGCTTGGTATGTAACTGTTGTGATGACATCGGAGCCACTGCTGAGAAATCTGTAAAAGGACAAATTACTGAATGACCCAGGTTGACAACTCACAACGAGCTTGTGTACATAGTCATAATACAATCATCTAAATCAAATTATTATCACATAGGCTATGCCTTTCAAAAGGGTATACCTGTGATGTGCATCCTTGACAGCCTTGGGGTTTGTGTGCAAGAGTCTAGCACTCCACAGCGGATCGCCCTGCAAGGGTGTGGACTGTGAAAACATGCATTTCCACAAAACAATTTGCAATTTGGTGGTACTGTATTCTAATGTAGGCTACCTGTATTTTAAACCCAGCTGCCTCCAATTCTGTCGATAGACCTCCGTCCAAAATGAAGAACTTTGCTGCAGCTTTTTCAGTCATTTCTTCTTGCCTCGATATTACAGAGTTGACATCTGGGGCCACTTATTGTCGAATGGCAACTGGCAAAAGTATAATGTCTCTGCTAATAAGTAACTGTTACAAGTTAACTAATGTGTCTACGCAGCTGTACTTTGCTCTTATGTAGCCTCCTTGTTCACTTGCTGATCAAGGATCCGTTCTCAAAATCACAGTTGACATGGCTTTTCGTTTAAATGAACTAAAACTTATCTGGGACAGTGAATTTGAGAATAAACAGATACTAAAACCCAAACAAAACATTTGTTGGATATGTCTTGTGTCTGTCCAGAGAATGTCTGGTGACTGGTCTGTCTTGTGCAGATTTCTAGTTGCAAATTGCAAGAGGTCATAGTACTACTTCCGGTTTGAATTACATAGTTTACTAAATCATTTATTTGATCGTTTAAAAAAATATTCAAATAATGTATTAATTCATTGTTTTGCGTATGTATACGAAACCATACGGGCACATGGCTTTAAAATACTTTATTAATGCATGTGTTGCTATGGTTACGAGGCTACAAGCTCCAGTCTGTTGAAGATAGCTTCTAGCTAAGAGCTATCAAACCTTATCAGAGGACTCCGACAACAATGGTAAAGTTACATGAATATTTGTCTCTGTATTATGTTTGCATGTTATTTCCTTTCAACGCAATCAACATTTTTAATATAATTCGGGTTTACTGAATGGTGCTATTTTGTAGGACGCACCGCTATCGCTATCGCTACCCAAACCAATGTAACGTTAGCTCTAGCTAACGTGTAACATTAACTGTCAATGTTGGTTGTTGCTGCTTGCTGGCTGGTTGTTTCAGGCAATGTTATGGATTGATATTTAGCGATAGATGGCTCATTTAAGCAGTGTTAGTCGAGCAATTCGAGTTAATCCAGGTTTCTTAAAATGTTACTGTATCAGTTTCAAATAATTTGCTTTGGAACCGATTTAACTAGCTAAGACATTAACTTACTATCATATGATAGCTTGGCTTGGATAGCCAGCTAGCTAACTACTAACGTCAGTCATATTTTAAATAATTTTGCAACCTTAGTATGCTCGCTAACTAGCCTAACCCTAATTCTGGTCATGGAAACCGGTAGCAGGAATATTTTTATGACAGACGTGGCATAATTTACTAGCCAGTATGAAAGTTAGCGTTAGCAGCTACAAGCAACAATATGGGTAACGTTATCTTATCTACATATTCGTAAATGTTTCGTAGCTCAAAGTTATCATTACATTGGGGCCTAGGAACTAGATTAACTGTTGTTGAGCTGAGAAATTCAATTCTGGATTATTTGATATATGTGTACAGTAACTAGGCTACTACAATGAGTCATATTACACACGGTGACTATGATTCTGTTTAAATCCATATCACCACTAGATGTCAGGCTTAGCCTAGTCATTATAGCTTCTACCCGTATCTCTACGGCACTGACTCATTTGGCCCTAAGCCTGAGGATTCCCCTTTGTTAAGAGGGTCATTGTTGGAATCTACCCTTTCATAAGGAATATCAGATATTGTTTTTTTTTTTTTCACGAACATCACTTACTCTTGTAATGTTTTGTTTTTCATGTTATGATATCACTGGTGGGCATGGCGGGTCTAATGCACTGATCCACCTATGCATTTCTCAAAGGATTCTGTAAGTATTACACAGAATGACAAACTTTATACCAATCAATCCTTTAAAAAAAATATAAGACACCTAACTGATATTTAGAAATGACATCCTAATTGATGCAAAAGGTAGGCCTAGGTTACTGTTGGCATGATATGTTTGTAATTTTATGGAGGTATGTGTGTCAGAGTCTTAGACACAGTGCATCACATTTCTTCCTTTCTGTCCTTTCAGTGCAGCTTTTCAGTTTTTTTGTTTTAATAGGGAAACATCATCAACAAGCACATATTTGGTTGTTCACCTGTACTTGTAGTTGGGTGCAGTGAGTGGAATAGCGGAACTACGCCTACATGTTAGCTGAACAGTTATTTCAGAGATTGTATGTGGCCTCACCTCGGTTCCCAGATTGATTGAGCTGCTGTCTGTGCAACAAGTATGACTCATCATTTAACCACTACCATAACATTTTTCTTTTTGATGCTACAACAAGTACATACAGGAAGACTAACTTAACTCACGAAACCAGTTTTGTTCCTTAGACCACAGGACATTTCGCAATAGTCTTGCTAAATTCGATGCACGTGGTGGAAGCTTGCATGTCATGTCCTTTAAGTTTAGACAGACCTGGTCATGAAATATGGTCTAACTGCAGCCTTTGATATGGCATCCAAGCCTGTTGCTGCACTTGACAGTGAGGGGACAGTGCATTGACATTAGGTGTCTTTTGTTAGTTTTGGATTTGTTTTGGTTTTGGACTCCTGCCAAACTAAGCAGGAGTAGGGATGGTTCTTCATGACCTGAGTGAAGTTTTTCCAAGTTAAATGTTAATGTGGGTCGTAGTAAATAGGCACAATGTAATAGTTTTATGGGTGAAAATGGGCGTCATCTGTAGATACACATTTTTAAAATGATAAACCTCAAAATGATCATTTAAAGCAAATTATTTTGCCAACCCTTTGGCTATGGGGAGCCTTGGTGTTGGGTCCCCGGACCCCACTAGCCAAACAAGAATAGTGGACTGAGCCCTAAACAACTCCAGCTAATCAACACATGGCTTTGGGAGCATGCAAGGGATAGGTGGAGTTTGGTCCGCAGAATTGGGCTGTTTAAACACTGCCCACACTTAAACACTGTCATATTATGTGGAGGTAGGCTACATTATGGCCATGGTTTGTTGTGGTCTGCATTTTACCCAATTATTGTTTGTGTTGTACTGAAAAACAAACTTTTTTATGTTTGTCTCAAACTTGGTTCCACTTATCTGTCAGCTGTGTGCAAGTCGGCAGTGTGAAATGTTTCCAATCATAGTGCTAGGAGGACTAGGAGACGGTAGGTGTCTGAGAAAATATTTATGTTGTTGGGATTCCAAGAAGTGGTCTGTAATACAAGCTCTCTGTTAGATATCACAGCTCTGAAGCTGATTAGCGTTGTTTTGAGTTTCCATTGTGGATTGTCACAGGCTTTATTATTTTCTTCTCAGAGTTGTAGTTGAAAGTTGTAAAGTGTAAACATGAGTATACTGTTGTTGAAATGAAAGAAAACATATTGGCCCTTCCTTCTGCAGTTGAACTGCTCTAAATAGTGCAAAAGAGTCAATGAAGAGGTGGTCTCTTTGGCAGTGCCGTATGTGTCCTGGGTTTAGTAGATAGACTTCAGAGAGCTGCAGACTGGGAAACAGATGCTACAGCTAGAGCTACACTGGATCAGTACCTGGTCCAGTCCAGTGTTTTATTCTCGGTGGTCCCTAAGCCGGTGATCCTCAGCTGTCCTTGGCTACACTCTGACCTTCTGTCCTGACATCAGATCTCTCACGTCTGTAAAGCTGCTCACCACCTCCAGCATGACAAGCGTGAGGAATCTGGGGATCCCAGCGAGTCGTTTCACAGTTGTGGCAGAAAGCCATGGCACGTTTCGCACGAGACTTCACTCATGTGTCAGAAAGATAAACACCTCAGGGCCTGAACGAATCCTGCTCACAATAAGCTTGGGTTCAATTCCCATGGCATGTACACTTCAATAATTGACGATCACATTACATTTATTTAGTAGACTAGTAGGCCTATGGCATAGCATTTACTGATACAGTTACAGCTAGTCATGTGGTGGAGGTTTTCATCCAAAGTCATCCAAATGGATCCAAAGATATGCAGGCAAGCTAATAAGTGTTCTAGGGGATAATATGGAAGCTTTGCAAAACCATAAAACTATGCCTCATTTAGACTTAATTGACATATATTAGTATGGGAGTAGGGGGGGGAGAGGGAAGTGTAGCCTAGCTTTTGATTAATGTGACATTTCATTGACCACACAGGGTCTGAAAAACCCAACCCAGCAATCATAAGTATCAGATGTATGTTCTTTTTCTGTGTGAAACGCAGACTAAATCAGCTCTGGGCCTGACTGGCGGCCATGTTGGCTGCGCTGGTGAGAGTTGATGAAATCAATAGTTCCCTATTTGGGTTGGACAGTGGGGGGATGACTGTAGGACATTGGTATGGAGTAATTTGATGGCGTGAGTGTCTCTGCTCACAGGAAACAGGGTTTCCTAGCAGAAGTAGCTCTACTAATATAGCCAGTGAGCCACTGCTCATTTGCCTAGAGATGCCTGTGCTTGTCAATACTATCAGCAGCACAGCTGCCTGTGCAGTAAAAATAGTTTGTGTAGCTGGGGGCTGGGCCCCATCAGACAGATAAACTGCTCAATTATGTGAGCGAGGGTCTCATATCTAGCACACGCACACGCACGCACACGCACACACACACACACACACTCTCTTGGAGGGATGGAATGAAATAGAAGTGTTTAAGTACATTTATTCTAGTTGATTGAAATAATGTGCTTGATGAGAGGTTATATTAGAGGTCATATCTTGTCTAGGCTAGGCTAGGCTATATCCTTTGAATATAATCTCACTTAAAGCAGCTCCGTGACTCTTTTGTCATATACAGGGAAGCTTTCATAATTTCACAATCATTAATGGTTGTATATACAGCCATCAATGGGTTACTATGTATAGTCTTTATTTCTACTAGGAGGTGAATGATTGATTAGATAAGTAAATGGAAGTGAACAAGTTGTGCAAATGTACCTATATGACTGGTCAATGGTACTGTTTTGATTAGGCTTGTAACTTTGCTGTAAACTATGGGAAGGTGTTAATAAATAAAAAAAATTTTTAAAGATACTCAGTTGTGTTAAAATGTATGAAGTCAGGTTATTTGTTTTGACACTATGGTATGCCATGGTACTTCATGTAGCCTATGCCAAGTGGCATTAATCAAGTGAATTTTGTTTGTCCTTGTGTGCCATTTGCAGCAGCAAATGCTCGATCCATACCAGGAATATTCATGATGAAAGTGAATTCACCGTTCTGGGGCACGTGTGTGTTGCACGTAGGTGTCATGTTTGGGCTCCGGTTAGAGAAAAGCTGCAGGCATTGGAGCTATGTGTCCCTCCACCCACAGGGTGGTGGTATGGCGTGTCAGAGACACCTCCATGTTTCATTTCAAGGGCATTGCTGATGGGAGATGAAGGTGAAAGCTTGAAATGTGAGGCACAGCAAGTATTTCTCAAAGGAGAGAAGAGAAGAGAAGACACACACACACACACACACACACACACACACACACACACACACACACACATTCTGAGAAATACCACTTGAGTAGTATCCCTCTTCTTGGGATTCCCTGTTTCAGATACATACAGGCACACACACATTCACTCACTCACACACAACTGTTCAAATACATAATACTTGGGGTGGAGGGGGAGAAAAAAGATCAAAAAACAAAACAAAAACATGTTGACCTTTTTGGCAGTCTCACAGCAGGAGTCTCTAGCCTACGAGCTCTTCACAGCCAGGGATGTGCTCCCCAAGCTTTGGAGCTTTGGAGTCGGCTGTCAGTCCCTAGGGGGAGTTGGGAGGAAAGCGCGGGGTGGGGGGTGGGGGGGGGGGGGGATGGGGTGGATTCATGCCGCTGCTGGTTCACAAGCTGCAGCAGGGTCACACTGACATGGCAGGCTGCCTGGACTGTCACCTCCAAGCCGGGGTCAGCCAAGAAGCTGTGTCCGCCTGTCTGCAGGAGCTGGAGGTCAGATCTGTGAACTCCAACACACACTCACAAACACACACATACTCCTGCACCTCCTCTCCTCTCCACTCCGTTCCTCTCCCTGCGGCTAACTGTATCCCTTGTCTCCCTAGGAGGAGCGCTTTGCCTTCCTGGCCGAATGGTACGACCCCAGCGCGGCGCTCCTGCGGCGCTACCAGCTGCTGTTTTACCCCAGAGACGACTCTGTGGAGATGGTGAGTGCAGAGGGCTTCTGGGTAAGGGGGAACTGAGTGAGCTCACGTGCTTGCAAGAATTTATGACTACATGGGAAGCTAATGTCTTGACTCTGTAATAAAAATGAATGTATACAATAATGTATTGAATGTTCAATAATGTACTCCTGTGTTTGCAAAGATGGAACATTTCTATTTTATCCTGTTGAATTGTGTGCGGAAGCTGCTTATCATTCTATAACATATTACTTTATATGTAGTCTTACTAGGCCTGTCAACATGTCCTTGGTCTGGCTTGACTGTGGCCCTGATCTTGCCCTGATGAGTCTGAGTCTGAGCTGCAGTGTGTTGTTTTGAAAATGTAAATCTCTGAGATGAAGGGTGATGGAGTGTGATGGAGATGTGAATTGCAGCGAGAGTGACATGTCTTCCCTTGTTTTACCAGTTTGACATGAAGAACCAGCGCACCTTTCTGCGGAGGACGAAATACGACGAGCTTCACCTAGAAGACCTTTTTGTGGGCAACCGCATTAATGTGTTCTCCCGTCAGCTTAATCTGATTGGCTACGGGGACCAGTACACAGCCAACAAACTGGGAAGCAAAAAAGAAAGGTGTCAATATTGTCTTTTGAATGCTATGTATGAAGCATGAAATTGAGTATTGTATTATGATGGAGTCTATTTGCCACTACACAGCCATTCAACTAGCAAGAAAAAAAGAAAGGTAGTCCAAGTGTTTCTTAGATATCATGCATGAGGCCGGAAATTGGAATTGTAGCATGGAATTGTGCGCTATACTGTGATGCAGCCTTCAAGCCAGACAGTGACGTCACATTGTGTTAATACACAGTCCATTCAAAATACAAAGTATTTATATTTCTCAATTAAATAACTGCAGAAAAAATGTAGCTTTACATGAAGTGATGTCAGGGCTTCAATTAATCTTGCCTCAATGCACTTCCAGAGGAGTTCTCATCGGCTCTGTGCTGGGCTAAACAGTATCCTGAGCACCTGACTGGCTGCTCTAGAGATCTCCTCGTGAAGCAGTGAAGAGCGGCGCACAGACCTGCTCAGTGCCGCTCAATCAGTCCACTGATTACTGAGTAATGCCTCTCAGAACGAATGAGCCAACCAGCACTTTCAAAGGTCCACTTGCCCAATCAGCCATGCTGTACAGGGTAATTTCTCCTGATCATCTGTTTTGTAGTTGGCATTAAAGTATGGTTAGGGATCTGGCTTTGACATGGCCCTTATATGGCCCTGATCTGGCATGGGTTTGGCCCAGATCTGGCATGGATTTGGTCCTAATCCGGCCCAGATCTGTTTCCAGTCTGAGCTGCAGCGTGGGGTGTTGAAAATGTAAATGTGTGATTCGGAGGGTGGTGGAGGGAGTCTGGTGATATGAGAACAGCAGGGAGAGAGTGACGTGTTTACAGTCCAGTGTTGCCTGGCAGGAAAGTGAGAGCGTCCAGTCTCATTCTTACGCTAGTCTATCACCCCTGGACCAGACGCAGTCTAGCCAAAACCAAGCCTCTCTGGTTGGAGTATTTAGCCCTTGCTTTCACTCTCCAAGGCTTTCAGCCTGGCTAGTTCTGGTTCAGTAGGTTTCCTGAATTGCCTTCATGCCTCATCCAAGAATATATCAAGCAGAGAAATATGAAACTCAACATCAATTATGCAGGCCATGCCACAAATAATTTGTGGCATGATCTGCATAATTGATGTTGATTTTCATATTTCTCTGGTTTAATGGCATTCATAGAACAGTTTGTATCTTTTTTGTTGTTGCTGACAGATTAATTGCTCGGGATTATTGAGCATGAACACATTGTCACTGTGTGCCAGTGCATCTGATCAATAGTTTTGCTTCTGCTCATTGAGCAGTGATTTAATGACAAATCCTTCCCCTCCTGTTTTTTCCCTCTATCTCAATGCTGTCCACAATAATGTCTACCAATGCTAATGTCTGTTTGCCTTTTTTTCCCTCCATTTAGGACATTGGCCATGATCAAGCCAGATGCAGTCACCAAAGTGGGAGATATAATACAGTTGATTTATGAAGCCAACCTTATCATCACAAAAGCCAAGATGACAAAGTTGACTTGGTAAGCTCAGGCTGAGGCCTGTTTCTATGCATTTTACCAAACAGGTTTCCCAAGGGAAGTCCCAACTGTAAAATGTGAATTCAAAACCCCAGGCCTTGCTGCCATCCTCTTGTAGTGTGTGGGCGTGTTTGTCTGTCTGCTTGTGTGATCGACTGATTTATGAGTAGGAAGAGGAAACTGTTCAATGAAGACAGTGAATCTGCTTCTGGTAACTCCTCCATTACAAAGCCATTTATTTTCACAGAACCTCTGAATGGGAGAGGATATGTAGCAGGAATGGAAAGCCCCAACCACTTCTGAAGTGTCACAATGATACAATCACTGTCTCTTCATCAGTCTTTTCATAGAGGGAAAAGATGTGGTTGATATATTTTCGTTACATAAACGTTGGCGCCTGAATGTTTTTTTTTCACCTGACAATGCACTGGGAGGATGGGCTCAGTGCTTGGTGGCATTTGCATGAGATATTCCAATCAGTCCAGAGAGGCGGGCTGACGTGCGTTCACGTGGGATCTCTGCAAACCACATTCAAAGTGCAGGTCGTGGTCGTTGGGATTGTCAGTCACCTGGTTCAATATGTGTATGTCACTGAATGTTTTTGGGCATGATGGCTGGAAGTGACATGAATTTGGTCCCCAATCATGTTGTAATGAATTTAGGGCAAGATGTGCTCTCTCCCACATTTTGCACTCGTGTGAAGCCAGACTGCCGTGGTTAGAGCCACCGGCTCCGGTAGACAGTTGCGCTGGCTGTGGATTATCTCATGAAGCTTAATGATATTTGTTCACTGAGCCTTGTCATCCCATTAACGCAAACCCGGCTTAAGGGTAAACATTACTCTCTGATACGCAAGCCTCCGCCCTGCAGATTAAGCTCGTACAGTAGCTCTGTCTAATTAGGCTGAAGTGATTCCGGAGCCTCACAACAACAGCGCACAGTGCAGTGGTGGCAGCGTACAGGAGAAATGCTGCATGTGCAGCATGGAGGCAAAAGTCCCGTTGCGTGGGGAAGCGTCTTGGAGACTGTTCCCTGGTGAGCGCAGGTGAGGTAGGAGGGGCAGGAGAGGGAGGGATGGAGGGAGGGAGAGGCTGTCCCGTCTGCAGGCTGCTGTGCAAGCAAGCAGATGGTGGCAGCACCGATCCTGACTATGCAGAACGAATGAGCGCTCGCGCAGCAACACTGCTTAGTGTCTCGATGAATGTGCAGAATTATGCTCCTGTGCCAAAGGCCCCAAAGCATAAGCCGTCTGAAAGCGAGCTATTTCAGCATCCCTCACGTGCTGTCTGAGAAATATTGCTAAATATTGCTACGCTGAAAACAAACAAGGCATTAAGTGGAGGCTTCTGTGCTAGTTGTGTGTGCTTTTGATGAGGACAGAGAGAAAAAGCCCATGTGGAAATGCACTCAGGGAAATGCAGTTTGGATACACTTTGCCATGAGTTCTAACCTTGATGTATTGAAAATAAACACACAAACACTCGGCAACTATTTGGAGATGGGGGAAGGCTAATCTCCTTCTTTCACCTTTAAAAGATTGTCCTCCAGATATTTTGAGGTCCCCCTTGTTAAAACTGATTAATATGTAATCTCTCCTCGAACTCATAAAGATAAAGCTGGGTAAAAAGTGAGAGCTAGGCTATTTGTTTGTCAGGAAACCGTGGGCTAGTTCAGGTTATTCTGAAATGCCTCATGACTATTTCCTTGGAACCTGCCTTGTTTTTAACACACAGACTGAGCTTCATCTTACCCATGTAAAAATCACTCATCATATTACCCATGTAAAAATCACCCTTCTGTCTTTTTGAAACATCTAATAGCGAGGGTAAATTACACTTTTTATTTATTTTTCTGTGTTAAATGTAGTAGCAGTGCTGATGACCTTTATAAGTTTGAAGGAAGACATTTTATTGGTACCGTTTGTAGAAAATCTCAGTTATAGCACTACACTTCTTCCCCTGTCCTACTTTAATATCGATGTCTAAGAGACAGAGTGCAGTTTGTCTTGATATAGGATTGAGTAGAGATTTTCTGGGTTTGCCAGATCATTCATTAACCGTGTGCACCTTTTATGGGTTTCTTTGCAGGAAGCAGGCGGCAGACTTTTACACGGAACATCAGTCAAAGTCTTTTTTCAAGTGAGTCCTGTTGGGGTGAATGATTGACTTGTGTGTGATGAAGCCGCTGGAAAGCCTTTCTCAAGGAGACTACTGGTCAAACTACTAATTGCAGCATTCCTCTGACATTGCAATGACATTGCTGTGTGTCTTTGAATGTCTTTCAGCATTTCAGCATTTTTTCAGCAAATTTGTTACTTTGAATGATGGTCCACTTAAGTTTAGGTCCACTGGTTTAATTGAAGAGTGAAGTGATTTTGTGAGTCATCACTTAATTTGGAAATTGCAAATACAAACCAATAAACAAAACCTGCACCTATGCTAATCATTGCATCTATGCTGGACATCGCAAATATTCACAGATGAATTGAGTGACTATTGACTACTGAAAATAATAGTTTTTCCTTGCCATCCTTACCTACATGTTTGCTTTGGGCGTCTCAAGCACCTTGAGGCAATGCCATTTGTTAATGGCATTCTAAAAAAGAATAAGGATCATAATTGATAGATAGATGGATAGATAGATAGATACTTTATTGATCCCCAAGGGGAAATTCAAGATTGATTCAAGATTTAATTGATTGTCATGGCTAAGTGTTTCCCCTCTTCTGTAGTAACCTGCTGCAGTTTGTGACCTCTGGTCCGGTCATCGCCATGGAGCTGATGGGCGACGAAGCTGTGTCTGTCTGGCGGAAGCTTCTAGGCCCGACAGACTCCTCTGTGGCACGGAAAGAGGTGGTGTCCAGCCTGCGTGCTCAGTTTGGCACAGATGGCACCAGAAACGCCGCACACGGTTCTGACTCGCTGGCATCTGCTGCGAGGGTAAAGCTCTGTCCTTATCTAGACACCCTGGCTATAAGTGGTGTGTACTCTTGCTGGAGTTTGAGCAGTCGACTTTCATTCTGAGAGCAATGCTGTTCTCTGAAGACCCAGTAATCTTGTACATTAGTCAGCTCATGTGTGCATGATTATTGAACACAGATATGGCCCTCGGTCTTAATTGTGTTTTAAAAATTCTCTTTTTTGCTCCTTTTGCAGGAACTGGAATTTTTCTTCCCATCCACAGCTGGCCACGGACCCCCTAACACAGCCAAATACACAGACAGCACATGCTGTGTCATCAAGCCACACGCCATCTCCGAGAGTAAGTATCGGCCCGACACCACACTCTCAGCCCAACCCACTGACCCCAGCCCACCCTGACCCGACCCCACTGACCCTGACCATACTCCCTCCACAAGCCCCCACCCCTAATCAACACCCCCACCCCACCCCTCCCACCCTGTAGCTTGGGGTTTTAAACTCTGCTCCTCCAGATCAGGCAGGATTGCTACAGCTGTCCCGCCGCTCACCTCACGCATCAGGCATACCAGTAGCCACCGCGCTCTGCAGGCTCTCACGTTGTGCAATCCCACAGTCCCACACTAGCATGGTTGACACACACCAAATGTGACCGCGACCACAACAGCAACACTCCCCTCATGTTCCTCTCTATTCTGCTCATGTTCTTTCTCATATTCCTCTTTGTGAAACTTGTAGGGAGTAGTCGAATTGATGGTCTTAACCCTTAAAGGAGTACCATCACACATGTTGAGAAATGAACGTTCTAAAGAATATCTGGGTTCATTGAATTCAACATAGAATTTTAGAACCTTCAATTGTTGCGGAACTTAGAACGTTCAAAAACCTACACCTTTAAGGGTTAAGGTCATTTTGTAGGACTGATTCCATGTTTTCACTGCGTATAGAAATGCTTTAGCAAGTCTACCCCCTTCTTTTAGGGATTTTAAGGGCCTTTACGTTAGTGCCTACTTTAGTAAGACACTTTAATGCCTTTGCTGCATGTGTTTGCTGCATGTGGTGTGTGTGTGTGTGTATGTGTGTGTGTGTGCCTTGTGTTTTGAGGACAGATTGGGCCTTAAATTATAGCTGTAATTAGTCAGAACGAGGTGTTCTGGTAGACTATTTTGTAAGTCTTAAGGCTATTTTGCGTCACGATGTGGACTAGTCATTACTCCCACATCTGAAAGAAAGTGATGAGTCATTATGGCTTCTCTCATGTGCTTACAAGTGGTCTTATTCCCATGGCTTGTTCTCATCATCATTTTTCTGTGCGTGTGTTTGGTGCGGTGAGTAGTTAATGTCTCAACGCACCTGGCTGAAGAAACTGACACCCATTTCAGAGGTGATTTCCTGCTGCTTTCCTTTCAGCTCAATCTTATGTAAGGGATAATGTATGGAACACCGCCGTTTCATCGTGGCTTTTGCTGAGAAACAAATAGTTTGCAACACACGCAGAACTTGAATCAAACATTCTTTATTACACAGCTGATCAACCGTCTGCTTTAACATTTGAATGAAGCTCCATTGCAAGAAGTGACCGGACTACTTGCGGAGTGATATGAAAGACTTAAATCAGAAGCACAAAACCCGTTGCCATTGACAGCGGTAATTATATGTTTGCAGAGGTAATTACATGAAGTTTACCGTAGAATGTTGGGAAATCCCATTCAAGTCAATGGAGCGTTGTACTAGCATTGTGAAGAGCCGTATAATAACTCTTTATATAAGTGCCTTTTCCCCTTCAGCCCTGGACTGTTGTTGTGCTCATTATATGTTGAGGACTGCGTCACTCCCCCCCGCCAAAGCCAGTGCATATTCTTAACCAACCTTCCCTCCGTATTTTTCCAAATCCCCTCTCTGATCCCTGTTCGTGGAGCATGCCACCGGAGCGCTGACCTGTGAAATCTCAAATCCTCTGGCCCAAGCAGTGGTAGATATTTCGCATCGCCCTGCTCTGACTGGACCACCAGTTGACATTTCACACAAGCTCTTGTCTCTCCGAGGGGGGTTTCTGTCTGAACCCGTGGACTCTGTAAACCTGGGAGTCGATTTTTCACTGTGTTGCCATATTGCTGCGTGCTCATAGATACATTTATTTTCCCTCCTTTTCGTCTCTTTGTCTCAGACAGACTTAGCAGATCCATGGCAGATATTTTGGCTAAGCCCGGGATTAGCAGATACTTTTCTTTCACTGCCAACTAGGTAGTGGGTGGAGCTCTCATTTTTTGAAAGTACACACTTCACTTCTCTGTGTGGGCAGTGCACTTTCACAATAGTTATACTACTTTTACTATGCCCTGAAGGCATAGAGGTGTTAAGGTAGATTACCTCTCTGCCTACTAGTGGAAAAGCAAACGCCTGTGGAGTTTGTCTGGTCGTCTGTAGGAATGTATGTATGCTGTGCATGTTGGGAGAGAGAGAGAGCGGCTAGTGAGATGGCAGGGACATGCTGCAGTGTTGGTCGGTTTTCACCAAGGAGCTTTTCACTCCCAGCAGCCCAACGGCAGCTTGTGTTGTGTTGTGTTGTGTTGTGTTGTGTGTGACTCACTCGCCACCCTTGCAGGACCGACCAGATACCCTGCTGACTGTGCAAAGGAACACACACAGACACATAAAAAACACACATACACACTCACAGATACACATGATGCTCACATAAGCATACACACACACACACACACACACACACACACACACACACACACACACACACACACACACACACACAGATAGAGAGAACACACTCATATTTTCACTCACATACATGCACACAACACATACATACACAGCATCCACATTCACACATAGCCAGCCACCTGCAGTGCTCATATCTGTAGCCTCCACACCCAGGTAATTCAAAGAGGATTTGGGGCAAGATCACAATTTGATTTGGAGATCTGGAGCCCTGTGGGTTAGCAACAGGAGCCACAAATAATGACTAATGACAAAGCCCCTGCAGGGGGAAAGAGAGAGAGATGGAGTAAGAGTGTGAGTGATGGAGAGAGAGAGAGAAAGCGCAAGACTACAGAAATAATTACAGAGATTAGGTGGCAGCTACCCTGCTAATTCTTTTGGCTGCCCATGTGACGCGGGTCACCACCATTGTCAGATATCTGGGTTACGTAATCCATATTGCAGTATTGTGCGCATATCAAACAATTCCTCAACTGTGGGTTGGTCATAGTCGCTTCATCAGTGTGCCAACTTTTAGTTTGGTCCCATTCAATGTTCCAATATGTTGTGACTCACGTACTGATTCAGTCAGTGACAGGAAGTCCTCTCGGATAGAAATGGTGCATGTGTATTTGTGCAGAGCGCAGCACAAATGTTCTTGGATCCATGAGTGTGGGTTTGGCCTGTGTTAGCCTCGTACAGGCTGATCATGGAAAAGCTTAATCATTACAGATACATATTTGTGGCTTGCAGGGCAAGGCAGCGCCGTGATGTTCGCAGTTCTCCGCTGCCTTAAACTGGCTTGGCCCGAAAGCAGCGAGCAGCAGGATCCTTCAAAACCTGGCTAATCATTTGCTCACGCTCACGGTCAAGGAGCTAATACTGGGAAAAATGGTTTGCACACATGCTCCACTACATTACGCTGACAGACTTTTAATAGTGGTGTGATTGGTACGCCCCAGTTTTGCTCCCGTCATTTTCTTCTCCTTCTCCATGTTCCCTTGTAGCCAATTGGGTTGCGTCAGTGTGCAAAGAGTGACTTAGAAGAGTGTCCCTGGACTGGGTAATTAGGGGCACAGTTAACGATGTCGCTTTGAGCAGTATAGATTAAACAGGAGGGCATTACATTGTATTCATTAACCCTTAGAGTGCCCACACCACCCCTTGCCAAAGTCCATCATAATAAAAGTTAGTTATGACTGTTTGAGGCTGAGCTGGCACAGAGGGCTTTGTGTCCTCGTCCAATGAGACGTATTGGAGGTCAGTGCTCCATTTCATATTCTCTGCCAATGGCAGCTCCCGGCTGGTCTTTTTTCTGTCCCTGGGGTCTAGCCGGTTGACACCTAGTCACACCTTCCTCTGTCTGAGAGTGTCGGCCAATGAGGCGAGCCTGCTGTTGCCTCGCTCATGACTGGAATAGGGAAACGTGTTGCTAGGCACCCGGAGATCCATCTCCTAGCAACAGAGTTGGTGCGTTGGGGAGATGCTGTGACGGAACGGCGGGCCAGGCGGCGTGACTTGCGAAGAACACAGAGCACACATGTGCACACACACATATAATCCACTCATCAGCTGAGCCTGCCAACACAGTCTGAGTCTCATCATCTGGATGACAGTGTCTGTATCCTGAGTTGCCAAACTGTATATTCTGTCGATTTCTGTGGACCGACATGGAAGCAAAATAATGGTTGAATAATTCTGTTCATTACTGTTCTAGCTTTTGTCCAATAATCCTTTTGCAGTCTGTTTATAGAAATCATCATCATCATCATCATATATTTCCATCCCACATTTGGCCTCATTTGCTGAGTCTGTTGCTCATTTGCTGGCTGCTGTTGCTCTGGTGACAGGGAGCTGATAGTGAAATATATTACCCCTAATATCTTTGGCTTCTCAGGAGGCATGAATCATCAGGAGGAAGAGACACAGAAGGCAGTGAGCCCACTGGAAGCATTATTACATTTCAAAATAGTTTGGAATACGTCACCGCTCACTTCCTCCTAATTTCTCTCCCATTCTCATTTCCAATTCCATATGTCATCACATCACATCATGTTTTCACACTCAGAATACAGCAATCTGTACGATGTAGTAAATATCTCTCTTAAGGGTCTTCATGTCTATCTCTCTGTCTGGCTGTATATCTATTTGTCTGCCTGTCTGTCAGTCCATCCGTCCATCCAATCTAATCTAATCTGTCTATTTATATATCCATCAATTGATTAATTGATTAGATTGGGTTCTGCTAATGAAAGTTGTGCCCGGTCAGGGCTGTCTCCATTCCAGACTCTCTTACTATCTGAGAGCCTTCAGGACTTCAACTTCTCGCCCTCAACACCATTTAGCCCTGCTGTCTCTCTAGGACCTATAGAGGTCATATTGATTCCATATCATTCTATACCAACCGTGGACACTGGGGGTTTCTGCACAGTGCATTCTGTTGAGAATCTGAGCCAAAGTCTTATGTAATGTTTAATCAAGACTGGCCCTGTGACAGCATTAATGATAAGCTATGTGAAGACATAGGTACTGTCTGTATGTTTCTGAAAACAATAAACCCAGAGTAATATATCAAGTGCTTTTCATTTTGGTTGTGCTGTATGAGTTATGAGCTGTATGAGTAGTGCATGTGAAATGAAGATAGAAATCAGGGCAGTGGAAGTGAGCGCACTATCTCACTAGAGCATGTCGGAATAGGATTTATTCAGTCTTTTTCTTTGTTTCTAACATTTCCCCTGTCCTGGCTCTATCTTGTAACAGCCTTGACCGGAAAAATCCTGGGATCCATCATCGATGCAGGTTTTGAAATCACAGCGTTGCAGATGGTAAGATGGTACATGAAATGTTATTTCTTATTTAAAAAAAAAAAGCAAAAAACAAAGTTTCCCTCAAGTACGCCTCTCTTTGCCTTTCTATGATCTTACGTCCCATTTATTTTAGCTCTAAAAGTTTGAGGCATGAAATCATCACCTCACAAAATGCACCTAACTCTTTAACACAGCCTTGTGGTCCAAAGCAAATCTGTTTTGGATTATCAATTTTGCTGGATGTAAATCAGGACCCCTCCCCCCAGTGTACCACAAATCGTCATGTGACCTGGGGCTTTTCTTCCTGTATCTGGACCAAACTGACCCTGGCATTGATAAGGCAATCAGTCCTTGAATCAGTGACCTTCCTCAGTTCCCCACTGCCTCCCTCCAATCAGAGCACAACAATTTGATGATGGGGGACTGTTAAAGAGCTTTCATTAGTACAGGGCTGGCTGAATGTAAGATGCTGCTTGTCAGGCTGATGAGCTTTTCCGGTTTACTTCACAGTGGCTGCATGTAGCACAAAGTCATGTTGTGAATTGCCAGTGAATTTTAACTGGGTGGAGAGTTTGTATATCCTCTGTTTTCCTGGACTTAGATTCATTCATTCAGTTGTCACCAGTGTTGGCTTTGTGGCCTTAAAATTACCGCTACTGACTTATAAACTTTCATCTGATTGCCTGTAGAAGTTAAGACTTTCAGAATGTGTGTAAAATAAAATTCCATTAAGTTAAATGAGATAATTATCCCATTTCAAGCCGCCATTTTTTCGTTTATGTTCACACCGCACCATTTTCAGTCACTTAATTGGTAACTGTTTCTCGACTGTCATGGGAGTAGCAGTGTGTCACTTTCCACTTGGATGACCTTGGATAGTTTTGTGTGACCTTTTGCCTAATGTATGAGATGGTTATTGATTATACTGGTTTGACCATTTTTCCCTGCAGATCAACATGGACCGTGCCAACGCTGAAGAATTCTTTGAAGTTTACAAAGGGGTTGTGACGGAGTACACGGTAAATATAGAATCTGACGGGCACACGGAAAGGATGTGCGGCCTTTGGTGTTTGTTGTTTTTTGCAATATTGCAAATACCATCCACATATGTTAGCTGGTAGTAAAGGCATGCATCATAAAGGTCAGAAGCCAGAAGCTTCCCCCTGGAGCATGTGTTTCCAGTTAAACACGGACTTATCATCATCTTACAGACATACAGGGAGACACAGAGGGGAACCGAGAGGAGTAGCTGCCCATTCTCATACTAACAAGCAGTTCACTTGTCGAAGAAGACACTCAAATAGGGGAGGAATGTATCTGGCAACGTGTTGAACTAGAAACCTTGCGGCGTTTTGTTATTGTGAGCCCTGTGTAGTGTTCACCCCCCCAGCTGGGGATGTTACTGGGTTTCTGTGCGTCCGCGCCCAGACATACGTGTACAGACATACATCTGTGAAGACGTCTGTGAAGACGTCTGTGAAGACGTCTGTGAAGGTTCCCTCACACGTGGCTCCTACAGTCTCCTCTACACTCTGCCAAAACAGACCGTGCAGACGGGCACATCTTATCTCTGGCTCTATATTCGGCTCTGTTGCCATGGTTCCCCCGACTGCTCCATACCCCCTAACTCTCTCTCATTTCATGGTGAGGTACCATGTCGCATCACCAATTTGCCCCATATCTTCGATACTCGTTCCGATATATGCTTTGGCTGCTTGTTTGTGTGACTTCATAATTGACCTTGAAGTAAACAGCAGCTGGTGAGGTACCATGCCACGTCACCATTTAGCCCCTACTTCCTTGATCCCTGCTTGTCTAAGTTTAACTTTAAGTGGAAAGCACTTTTCCGATTTCTGTTACAGTTGCTTGTTTATTTGACCCAATAATTCCATTTTACTTTGTGGTAAACAACGGCTTCACCTATTTAGGCCCAATCTCCAAACCTTATTTCATCCACTTAACTACCACTACTGACATTGAGCTCATTATATAATTTTAGAGTGAGAAAGACAAAGGTAACCTACTAATCCCATCCCTAATTCACAGGACCCATAGTCCACCTCACCCTTTCTTTTTTTCACTTAAATAAATATGGGAACAAAGACTGACCCAACACCAGCCACCAGTCCAGCTCCTAGTACTAAATACTGAAATAAGTGTACTTCTGTCCAGGCTTTTATTTAAGATAAGATAAGATAAGATAAGATAGATAAGATAATACTGTAATGTCCTTTTACTGGGAAGTTAGTTACTGGGAAGCATTACAGCTCTGCAATCTGCATAGAAAGACATTAAAAAACAATAACATTTAAGATCATAAAATCATTCACGCCACATGTAACAGGTGTAGCCTACACACAGATAATATCCGTTAGACTAGGAGTATTTTGACGCAAAATAATGCCAAGACTCCATATGCATGCATCCCTGAAGGACAAAAGGACAGGAAATGGATTATATTGGACACGGCCATTCCCCTTCCTGTTAACCATTAGTGTGCATCTCCCAGCTCAGATAGCGGGAGTATTGGCCAAGCTGAATGGAACTGCCTCCTTTATCTTGACTGCGTCTTTACTCAGAGTAATTAATCATGCTTATTAGGTTTTTAGTAGATCCCAATCAGCGCTCCTTTGTGCCTCAAAGGAAACGGCTTTCTAATTATTTATTTATTTATTTATTTATTTTCATTTTAGGTAGACATTTTTCCTGTTTTGGAAAAATTAGATTCTGGGTGGAAGAGGTTGTCACGTTTTGCATTAAGTCTCCCATGTGATATTGATCTCAGTAAAAGCCAGCTCCTGGATTGCATAGAAAAAAACAACAGCAGCAGAGGGTATGATTTCAGACCGGAGGGGTATACTATGAAGCAAGGTTACTGGCTTACCCAGGTAAGCTATCTGTCTAAAAACAATAGCTGTTCAGTGCAGTGTTTTTTTAGAGATCAGTAGTTACTCCCAAAGTTCCCTGGCTTAGCCAGTTACCTTGCTTTGTAGTACCGCCCTCAGAGATTGGAGACTAAATGTGCAATGAAAGTAGTACAAGCAAACAAAATCAAACAAGCTCTTAGTTCAAATGTTCTGCGTTTGTGTACTCTGGGCAATCTCTGATCTAATGGCTTGTGTATGGGCAGTTTGAGTGTGAACGCCCAGCTAAAATTAGACTTCCCCCTTTCTCTCCCTCTGCCCTCTGTCATCTCGCAGCTTCTTAACATAGACCCTGCCATTCCTCCTCATCCTCGACCAGTTTTCTCTTTCAACGACAATGTTACAGAAAATATCTCATAAAACCAAGATTAGCATGGTATGAAAATGAACCCTGCTGGAAACGACCAAGCCTTGCACAATGAAAATGTTTGTTCACGTTTATTTACCTTTTTATTTATATATTTATTCTTTGGGTAGTCCTGAAACCCGAACCCACTCAGTCCACAGCTACGGTCCCGCAGCTGCTCCAATGTCTTTCCAAGGTCTGCTCGCGCATAATAGCCCCTTTCATTGCCATAGGGCTTAGCTTAGAGGTGGACGCTATGAGTCGGCGCTTTTAACTCTGGCCTGTGTCGTGTTGTGTAGGGGATGGTGGCGGAGCTCTGCTCCGGACCGTGCATGGCTCTGGAGATTCACGCCTCAGATGCAGCCAGAGCCTTCCGACAGTTCTGTGGACCAGCCGACCCGGTAAGTCCTGACTGTAAGCTAAAGTTCAGTGTAACGATTAGGCTCTGAAAAAAAAACAAAAAAAAAGGACACAGGCTTCACACAACAGCCCCATTCACCAGTACTTTTCCATACATGTCAGTGGAAAACATAAAGGCAAAGTTTAAGGGAAAAGTTCAGGTGTCAACAGTTGTAATAAAGCCTCACTTGGCTCAGTTTCATCTGGTCTTTCATGTTTGGTTCTAACTTCTTCTATTTCCATTAAGTTAGCTCCCAATTCAAAGCATTTATTGTCTGTGTGGGGCAGATGAAATGTATACTGTATTAGGCCAGGAGCTGATGCACTGAAGTATGCACACAGGGTTGCCATGGCTACATACTGAACACAAATGTCCATATCTCCCATAATCCTCTGAGGGGCAGAAGGGAGGGATGGAGGGAGGGAGGGAGGGGGAAGAGAAGAGAAGAGAGAGGACCAAACAGCCCCTCTGGCTCCTTTTCCTCCGAGCCTACTTACAGTGCCGATGCCAGCAGAACACACAAGGTGCGGGCTGTCCACAACTGTCAGGTTGCCAGCTCTGTGAGATAACAATTGAAGTCAGTCCATGGGGTAAGGGTTCGTTGGCCTTGTAAACTATACAAAAGGGCCCTGATAATAGCGTGGACTTTACCTATAATCAATGGCCCCACTGCGCCCTCGTCACTCCATCGCGTGCATGCTGGCGCTCCTTCAAAGCGGGCGCACTGTTGAAAGTGTAAACGCCTGGCAGAGCAGAGCTCAGTTGTAATGTTTCTGTTTGTGCCAGAGTCCCTACACAAGGACTCCTGCATCCGAGCTTTGCTCTGGTCTCTCACAACTGTTTGTCACTGAGCCTAAGACAATGTTGTTACCGTGGTAGAGAGCAACTGCAGTCACTAAAACAGCCAGAGAGCACTTTGGCCGACCCATAACTGGAAGGTCAAAAGGTCAGAACAATAGCAAGGAACTGAGATGGAGAAAGAGAGGGTGTGGCATAAACTAAACTGAACTGGTCTGAAGGCACTGTTGCATAAAAGCCATAAAACAGAAATGTTCTCAGTTAAAGACCTTGGTCAGTGGATTTCCGCTGACTGTTATCAGTTGCAAACATGTCCCTTTTTTTTCTATGGAAATCAAAGTCGTGCTACATCCAAGGAGAGAGCCATGCTCTTGCTGTTTTTCATAATCACATTTCCTTTGTGGGGTTTCTTTTTTTTTCTTTTCTTTCTTTTCTTTCTTTGAAGGGCGAATGAGTTTCCTGAATTAGAAAAGGCTGTTCTCCAAACTAGTTCTGCTCCAAGAGAGAGAGAAAACAAATTTAATGGGCTACTAAGTGGACTTTGTCGCCGGTGTCCGTCCAGCCCCGGCTATATCCGTCGGAGGCATACTTGTGGCTACATTGTGGCCGCTTGAAATGCAGACTGAATATGCCTCCCTGTGTCTGACCTCTCCCCAAGGTCAGAGCAGATTGCTCAATCATGGCTCCGGAACAGAGCTCCTGAGTACGCCCCGCCCTCTGCCCTCCCCCTTTCCCAGCAGCCTCCACTGGGGAGAGGAGGGCTCTGCATATGCTCCATCACTAGCAGATCAGCTTGGCACCTTCACTCTCTGTCTCTCTCTATCCCCCTCTCTCTCTCTCTCTCTCTCTCTCTCTCTCTCTCCCACTCCCTACTTTTCCCTCTATCTTATTCAGACTCCCTCCCTTTCTCTTTCTCTCTATCTCCCCTGCTCTCTCTTGCTGGCTCTCCTTTTCTCTCCTTTTCTCTCCCTGACTCTCTCCCTCTCCTTCCCACCCTCATTCTATCTGTCTATACATTTCTCTCTTTCTCTCTACAGTGTCACTCCCTCCGTCCCTCCTGCTGTGCTCCTGTCCCTCTCCTCCAATGCTCGCCTGCTTCAGCGCGGCTCGTCTGTCTTCTCTGTCTGTCACCCACGCTCGCTGTGTGTGTGGAGCTGCGTGAGCGCCTTTTAATGAACACAGACGGCCTGATTATGACACTTGTCACAGAGGTGTCGAGAGACTGAAGGGAAAGGTTCTACAGGGTATGTGTGTGTGTGTGTGTGTAGAGGTGTCGAGAGACTGGAGGGAAAGGTTCTGCAGTGTGTGTGTGTGTGTGTGTGTGTGTGTGTGTGTGTGTGGGCAGGTTGAACTCTTAACACTCTGCCTGTCTGCTTGCCTGCCTGCCTGGCTCCCAGCCCAGCCATATTCCCTCTCTTTCCCAGGAGAAAGCACTGCACGTCTCTTAAACACTGCATGTATGCACACACCTTAGTGTTTGTGTGTCTGCTGCTAGTCCCAGACGAGACAGCCATTCAAATCACCATGGCTCAGGTGCAATAAATATTACAAATGGAGGGTCCTGTTTGTGCTCTTGCATAGATGATGTTATGATGATTATGGTGTGTGTGTGTGTGTACGTGTGTGAGTGGGAGAATTGAAAAATGAAGTGTGTGTGTGTGTGTGTGTGTGTGTGTGTGTGTGTGTGTGTGTGTGTGTGAAAGCCATGGGTAAATGTTTGTTCAGTCACAAAACACGATGCCTCTCACTGTTCAGCTGTTGGCCCCTGGAGTTCTGAAGCATGACCTCTTGCTCAACTCGATCACCTGATCAGTGGGCAACCCTGGGTGTGGTCGACACCTCTTTCAACATTTCATTCTAGTAAAGAAACCATCATGACTCCTGTGTAAAATTGAACTCCACTATATTATTGACACAGAGATATTCACACACATTATTGACACAGAGAGCTATTATTTGCTCAGCAACAACTGTAAACCTGAAACAGTAGTGTACTGTATACCGTAATCTTGTTATTGCATAGGCTCTATTGTATTTCTTGTACAGATTGCTTAAACTGTCTGAAAAGTAGAAAACCGTCAATTATTGCATGTGGAAGACCTCAGTCAATTAAAAAAAAAAAAAAAAAAAAAAAAAAACATAGAGGCTAAAACCCCACACAAATTCACATACTTGTGGGCAGTGGTCATTATTAAACAGTCCTTTCTTAGTTTTCCCCACTCTATGGCTGTGGAGGTTCCATCATGGCGGTGTCCAGTGGGGAAAGCTTAGGGCTGAGTTGAAGCCCATTCTGATGAGATTTCGCTCCGCTCTTGCTGCCTAATTGTGTCCACCTGCAGGTGTGTTTACCTTTCATTTCAGCTGCAGGCTCCAAAATCCCATTGCCGCTTGTGCACGTACTTAGCGTAAGTTGTAGTGTTCCACTGTTGCACTGTGTGTTCCTCGTCAACACACGATTCAGTAAAGTCCTGAGTTCACCAAAGAAAACCTGTTGGTCTTAAGAGCTTGGGAAGTAATTGTTGCAATATGCAAAACAATACTGATGCCAAAAGAGGTATTATCCTGTTTAGGGCAGATATCAATATGGGGCTTGGCCTTTAATATACTGGACCCTATTTCTCATGGGTGTATAAAGGATCTACTGTATTATATACAAAATAAAGTTGGAATCTGCCTTCAAGTACAAGAAAGATGTTTACTAAACAGGCACATAAAAATATTCTGCAGCCAGATCTCGAGCATGCAAACCTCTTGTTAAAGTGGTATTTGATACAAACAAATGCTATGTGATGGCTTATATTACTTGTTAAATTAATAGTGGTGTAAGTCACCCAAGTATTTAAATCTACTTGCAAAATGCAAATATAATTCACAATTATGAAATGCATTGGCAGTTCCAACATGATTTACATTTTCAGCTCAAAAGCAATAGCAGTGGCAGAGTAGGGTCTTCTCACCTGTTGGTGTCTCATTGGCAGCCCAAATTGAAGGCCTTACCCTGTTAAACCCGTGGAGAGAGAAGAGTAATGGGAGGGGATTGTGTGGCTAGTTTGTTCACTGGCATGGCGCCAAGCTTTGTGTACTCCCCTTGACAACTGCTGAGTATTTGGACGAGAGCCACAGCCTGGCGGGCCTCTCTGGTGCTTGGCCTGCGAGACGGTTGGGTGTATGACCGAAGGCGTCCACCTAACTGAGCAGAGCAGAGTTACGGGTGTCAGAATGACCACTGTTCCTCTGAAAGAATCGGAGGGACATGTTCCGGAACTCACTGTTAGTCTTCAGAAACAGCCCATGGGGAGAAGTGGAGGAAGTTCACATCGTGTTCCTCTGAGCTCGAGGTGAAAGTGTGGTGTGTGATAAGCAAGCGAATGATATGAAGCATTTGAAGTTACAAGATTGCCATAGCAGACATTGCATCCAGAAGACACATCTGACCTACTTCTCATATACTGCTGACATTGTGATGAGGTTATTCAATGACAGATATCTGACTAATTGGTCTTACAGTTACACACATACTATGGTGTTGATGGTGGTAAAAGCACTCTCCCAAACACATGTTCTTGTTCTTGATGTAATTGTGGTTATTGCCTACAGGTATGACTACTTGACACTTGCTTCAAGAAGGCCTGTGTGCAGTTAAGTCACTGGTGTTATCAGAGAGCCCCTCAGAGTCTCATAATAACCAATAGCTCCATAGCTGATTAGAACCCTTTGTTTTGCGCGCGCGCACACACACACACACACACACACACGCGCGCGCACACACGCTCAGACACACGCACACACGCTCAGACACACACACACGCTCACAATTCACCCTGCTTTGCGTGTCAAATACTCTTAAATCTGCTCAACCAAGTGGTTAGATCCTATTGGGTACAATTGCTTCAACATGCTGTGCAAGCTTAAACCACATTTTGAGGTTTTAGTTGTTTTATTATATTCACAGACATCGTTCAGCTTTGTGTTTCTATTGCCAGTGTGTGTGTGTGTGTGTGTGTGTGTGTGTGTGTGTGTGTGTGTGTGTGTGCTTTTCCCATGACTTCCTGACCAAAGGAGTTTGAGAATAAACAATGTCTCCTAGAAGTCTCATCTGATGCATAGCCTGCTCTTAACGTGACCTGAGTAAGCGTTGTTTCTTCATCAGTCATTTTCCTTTGGAGTGACTCACAACATATTGTCTCCTTTTTCCAGTTAGTTGGCCGTGTGAGGTCATCCAAGAAAGGACCGTCTAAACACTGCTGTCATTATGTTCTCAGGAAACAAATGACTTTATGGTTTATCCCTTTTTCTTAAGGCCACCTCCCAGCTAATAGATAATATGAGTGCGTGGATCTTATGGGAAATAAGCAATTACGCCTTCTCAAATCTTTGATTGATCAGGCTATAGCCTGAAAAAAAAGTTAAACTTTATGGAGGCAAGACATCCTCATTGTGTTTACATTCTCTTGCTGTTTTAACACGTCAGATGTGACCAGTTTGTTTGTGTTAACCATATCAAGAACACTCTGTGCCCCTCACAACATGCTATTGAAATTCATTCCCTCTTCAAAGTCTTTATCAGAATAATATGAATTGCCAGATCAGTCTTAAAGTGGGTCTACTGGCGCTGGTGTAGAAGTTCTGTTTTGATATGTAATCTTTTATGGTACAGCACACCAAAAAAGAGACAGTTTGTTTGATTTATCTTATTGTGTTTTCCTCAACTGCTTGTGTGTGTACATCCTACTGTTATTTCAAAGGTTGCTTTCATGAAAAGCTTGCCCTAGTAATTACCCTAGCTTGCCCTAGCTATTAACCTTCCTGAAGCAAATTTTAGGCCAAAAATTATTTGTGATGTTAGTTAGTTAGTTAGTTAGTTAGTTAGTTAGTTAGTTACGATCCACAGTATTTGTGCTGTTGGTGCCACAACTGTCTGCATCTGATTGCTCTATGCTTTTTCACTGTCCTATACTGCTCTCCTGTTTCTATATCTAGGACAGTATTTATCTGAATGACGTAGAACTCAATAGTAAAAAAAAACAAAAAACAAGACAAACGTTTTTGTGTGGTTTCTGCAGTAGCAGTTTAATTACGTTTGAGTTGGTGTGAGAACACTCGACAGTGGGCTGAGCCGTAGTTTAACTTTCACTGGCATTGTGTTCTAATGAATAATGGATAGTACAGATCCTATCAGCTGACAAAGTTCAACTGGCCGCTTGTCAATGCCTGACTGATCTCTCTGCTCCAACAGCTAAATCCAACACCTCAAGAGTCTCATATAGGCACTTGCCACAGGGGTGGCCCCTCCACTTAATGTGTCTTAATTTAATGTAAGCCGTGATTCTACTCAACAGCTTTCGACTGCAGTACTCTTGTCTGTGTAAAGTGTCATGTGTCCATGTCCATATATGTACTCTTACTTGAAATGGCTATGCTAAATGTCCCTTGGGTTTGGAAACATTCGTAGATGCATCTTAAAATGTGATTGGCAGGTAGCCTGGATAACCTAGCCACCTCCCCCCCACACACCCCTCATGTGAGTCGAGAGGACGCGGAAGACAAGAGTGTCGCAGCGCTTTTGACCTCCACCTCCTGCAATGGGCTCAGCACGGCTCTAGCAGTCATGAGACAAGCCTCTGTCTTGTGATGCGACCTTATGTGAGTGCTGAAACAAAGCATCTCTGTCTCTGGCGCTACAGAGTCACAACTGGAGCCTCGGTGCCCACGCCAGCGGTCACTTTCAGGGATGGTGGCCCTGGCTGTCACTCTGACACCTACCTGAATGATGCACTTGTTTGGCTGAGTCACATGTGCATTTGAATTCATTTTTTTGAAAAACCCTTCTATCCAGAGCAACTTGAGTTCGCCAACATATTCAAATGGTATTTGCGTCTTTGCAACCGTACATTCTAAATAGATACGGGCAGTTTTGTACACATTGTAAGCATAGACAAGGTTAGTGTGAATAAGACCTGTACCAGATCAGCCAAAGGAATATTATAGTCAGGAGTCATGAAGTCGCAGTTATCGAGTCTCAGCATTGCCTACTTGTTAACAGTACCAACAGGGCATGTCCTAAACGGACAGCTTAAAAGTGAGTATTTGTGCCAAACTGGCCTCTCTAAGCGAGCCAACTTGAGTAAATGAGTATGAATATGTATCAGATGGGTGTCAGAGGAAGGACTGTACTGTTATTTACACAGCTACAGTATATTGAATAGTTGATACAACTGTAAAAACACTGACCTAGTTAGCTAGTTAATGGGGCCACGATGCTGTCTCCCACTCACATGTGCATGGCCCTAGGAAAATCTCCTTTTCCATCTGCATCGAATCATTCCTGGGTAACTTTCGAGTTATTTAAAACATTCCAGGTTTAGGCCTGAATGTCATTTGCCTTTGTAAGCCTGTCTCCGAGGTTGTCCTGAGAAACTTCACCCAAACATAGCCGCTGGACAACAGAGACAATCTGCTATCCAACCAGTGCTGTTTGTTTGGACTAGTTCAGTGTGGTGTTGGTCACTGTAAATCAGATCTCCTCTGACATGAGCCAGCACCAGAATAGATGAATGGTCTTTTTATTGCCAGTGTGAAACATGCCACTTGCATGCCAGTTCTTTAGCATTTTAATCTGAAAACACCCATAAAGCATTTTGGGGGAAAACTCCTAGTCGTATTCAGACTCAGCTCTCGTATGATCTGTTCAAACAGACATCCATTTATATTCCTGTTTGGTGACTGACGCTCGGTATGCTGAATTGTCTCGGCTGCTGTGTGGGAATTCAACCTGCTAATTTAGCCTGCTCTGTGTCGACACAACACAGATTAAAACTACTTTGCTGGACACACCAGCCCTGCGCGAAGCCTGAGCTACAGTAGCAAGAGCATCGGCCACAGCAGAGCAGCCGTGTGAGCAAGCAGTCGCTTAGTTTGAGCAAGCAGTCGCGCAGTGTCTGGCCCTCTTATTTCTTCCTTTCATCTTCATTTATCCCTCTCCAAAAATAATCTGTAATCACATTCAGTGAAATTTGATCCTCAATGTTCCATATGCTAATAGAAGTAATTGCCACCTTATCAGGAGATGCACTACTGAAGTAATATGAGAGGAACGCATAATGGCTAACAGCATGTAAACCAGATTCTGTTTATTGCTTATTCAATAAGAGACCGAATGACAAATCTTATTTCATTTTAATGGCACTCTTCTCTGTGTGCCGCCCCTACTGTCGTTGTTGTCATCGTCTGTCTCCAATGGGAGTGAGCAGCAGCAGCCCTCTCTCCCTCCCTCTCTCTCTCTCTCTCTCTCTCTCTGGCCCTCCCTCTCTGGGATTCAGTTCTGCCCCAGGGCATTGATCGGTGCTTAATTAAAGCACTCTTACATCAGCCTGTCAATGGGAGCAGGGGCTGTGCCATGTGACATCGGCTGAACTTTAGCAAGACCTCCTCACTTTTTCCTGCTGTCTCTTTTTTTCCCAGAGCCCCAGTGCACTGGGTGGCTGCTGTGCTGTGCTGCGTTGTGCTGGGTAGTGGAAGAGCAAAAACAGAAGGCCATTTTCAGCGTCATGCGAAATGTCAGGCCGCTCTCCTCGTACGCAGCCTTCAGTCGTGATAAACAAAGTGGAGCCCCTCCCTCCTACTTTTTCTTTTGCCCTGAGAGAAACACACAAAGCGTCTTGATTAGGGCACATTAAAGCAAACAAATAAGTCAAAGCTCTCCAGTTTTCTCCACGGACATATTTAAAAGCGAATAGCCAGTGCCTTATCTCTAGTCACGCTGCACTGCACCCATTAGCGGGGGAACTGATGCCTCCAACCCCACTACTGAGGATGGGTCTCCTTATTCTGGTCCTGTTATATTTTATTCTGCGGGTGTAGAGCTCTCCTGTGAACTGAGGGAATAGTCTTTGGCACTGTGCTCTCTCTGGGGGCTTTGCTGCCCCACCCAGTCACACACCTTTGTGTTACTGTCATCAGAGTACTGTTTGTGAGCAAACCGATCTGTTCATGAACAAATACATAACCCCTCTATCTCTCTCTCTCACACACACACACACACACACTACCAGTCAAAAGTTTGGACACAAAATTGAGTATTTATGTCCAAACTGGAAGTGTACACATACATGAGCTACTCAGTGCAGATGCGTTGCTGCAGTCAGACAGACCCACTCCCAGATGTTTATTTGGCAGTGTCACAGAAATGGAACTGGCACACATAGGCTCCATTTTGTCAACAAGCAGGGAGTGAGCAAGGACGAGGAGGTGCAGCCGGCTTATTTGTCTCTGGCTCAGTCAGACAGTGTGTGACGTTAGTTTGTCATCTGTATTGACCTTCCCTGTGTGTGTGTGTGTGTGTGTGTGTGTGTGTGTGCGTGTGTGCGTGTGTGTGTGTGCGTGTGTGTGTGCGTGTGCGCGCGTGCATAATGTGTGTGTGGGTGTGTTTAGTGTGGGGGATGGTGGGTCCATGGAAGCGGGGTTTTTTATGAAAGAACACACAGATGCACACACACAGACACACACACACACACACTCACACGGACAGACAGAGCTCACTATGGAAGCACTGAAGCACAGCCCTATGTGGCACGTCTCTGTGAGATTAGGTCCATTTCACCAAGCAGGCCCTCTGTTCAGCAGCAGCACTGTCTGTCATTGCTTCAGCCTGCAAAAGGGACAGGGAAATGAGAGGTTGTATACATCCAACCCAGGTTTGTGCTGGACAAACATTATAAAGGAACAAAAAGGAATGTGTGCTCCCCTAAAGAACTTTATTAATGCAGTTTAAGTTGACATTTCGGGGATGCATGTTCCTTGTTTGATTATCAAAACATGCCTCAGCAAATGTCTATGCTGTGTCTATGGCGGGCAGTACCAGTATCAGAGTGGCCCATTCCTCCGCAGCTGTCTGGACCAGTCCCACCCTGTGTGAGCATGCTCCTGTCCAGTCCCTGAGGGCTCATCAAGGGGAAATTAAAGTTGCTGGCTGCAGGTCACTTGTGGGAAACTATTGCAATCACAGAGAGACGACTTTTGGCTGGGAAATGTTTCTGTGAGCCCAAAAATCCCTTCTCCCGCAGTCCTCCAAGCACAACATGTATGCCATGAGATAAGCTACAAATATCACTCCGACTCAGCTGGGCCACTGTTATACTTTGCAAAGTACAGATACCTAAAAAAGAACTCATTTGGAGAGAAAGAAATGACTGGTTTGATTATAGAGACTGAGCACATGGTTTCTGGTTGTGTGGGAAGTGGACGAGGACCTTTTGTCTTGTTGGCACTGAAACAGAACTTGTTGTCAAGTTTATTTATATAGTGCATTTCATACACAGAGGTCATTCAATGTGCGTTACATAAACAAAAGCAAACAGTAATAACAAACTAGAGAATGTAATTCCAGGGAATTACGAGTGCATGAAAATGACGCTCGGACAGACATGGTGGTTGCACAGCTGAATAAAAGTTGATAGTTTAAAAGTAGACAGTTTAAAAGTTGAATATAGATTGGGAGTTGATCACACTAGTTGACTGAAAAGCCCAGGCTGCCAAACAGTTGTGGGCAGAGGACACAATTGGCGGGAGTCATAGCTGATGACAACTGACAGTTGGATTGGTTCAAATATTTCATAGGGAATTATTGTAGTGAGGACTTTTATTTTGAAACAGCTTTGGGCAGAGGAAACAGTTGATGGGAGTCATAGTTGATGACAACTGACAGTTGGAATAGTTGAACAGTTAAAACGTTGGATAGTTTAAATGGTTAAATAATTTAATAGGGGATTATAGCAGTGAAGACTTTTATTTTGAAACAGTTGTGGGGAGAGGAAACAGTTGACGGGAGTCAAAGTTGATGACAACTGACTGTTGCTAGAGTAGTTATGGTGGTTGCTATGCTGGTTGCTAGGTTTTAACTGTGAATGTGGTTGCTAGGCTGTTGCTAGGGTACTTGAAGTCATTGCTAGGTTGTTGCTAGGGTGTCCATGGTGGCTACTATCAGAAATAAAAGAGTTACTACAGTGGTTTGCTAGTATAATCATCTTGGTTGCTATGGAAACGGACATAGATGCTTAATTTCAATGGTTGCTAGGTAGGTGGTGGTTTAATATAGTAGGCTAGAGGCATAGTTAATGTTAACTGACAGTTGGAATAGTTGAACAGTTAAATAGTTGGATAGTTTAAATGGCTAAATTATTTAATAGGGAATTATTGTAGTGGAGACTTTGAAACAGTTGTGGGCAGAGGAAACAGTTGAACAGGATCTGTAGTCTTAAGAGAGCCAGATTGTATACAAATAGCCTGAGACAGACAGTTGCTGGAGGTGGCCGGAACCATATGGCTCTGGCCGGAACAGCGCACAGGATTCTAAGTGCTCTATTGTGATGCCATAATCGCCAATGTTAAGTCTATGGGGAAATTTTTAATAGTTTTTAATTAATAGTTCAAAAAGTATAAAAGTTACAAATATGAAAAATACATTCCACTCCTGTCCTAAGTAAGACCTACGTAACGCAGTTTGAATGAAGTTTCTACATCAAATGGTTGAAGCCGCATTAAACGCAGAAAAAGCGTTAGAAGAAGAAGAATAAGAAGAAGAAATCGGATAACAGTAGATTGCATTTTCATGCACTCTAATAAAAGCATAGAAGGGCAATATAGTCAAAGAATAGTTCAAAAGGTAAAGATCATAATAAAAAGAAAACATAAAACGCACAAGGTAAAATCATTTAAAGATAAAGAATAATGAATAAGCAAAAAAAAACAAAAAACAAAGGCAAAAGTAGTAAAAAGGTAATAAAAGACAAGGTAGAATAATTTTCAAGGCAGATTCAGAATTTGTAACTCAGGGCAGTTAGCAGAAAGCATCTGAGAACAGTTTGGTCTTGAGTCTAGATTTAAAACTGGCTACAGTTGGGGCCTTTTTGATGTCATTCGAAAGTTGGTTCCAGAGCTGAGCCGCATAGCAGCACCATGTTTAGTTCTAACAGTAGGTTTTACTAACAGGTTTTTCACCTGGGACCTGAGAAGACGAGAAGGTGTATACTGCTGAAGCATGTCTGATAGCTATTTAGGTCATACCTGTCAACACACTCCCGTTTTTCCCGGGTTTCTCCCGTATTTCAAGGTCATCTCCCAGCACCCTCCCGTTTTGTTATTTCTCCCGGAAAACTCCCGTGTGTTGTTGTGTTGTGTTGTTGATACACTGAACCAAATCTGACAGCAAGCAGCTTTGGAGTTTTGGAAGTAGGTTGACAGGTATGATTTTAGGTCCTGCTCATTTTCTTCTCATAGTTCATTGACAAACTCTTATCTTTAGATATTAGTGCTTTACTCCTGCATATATTATGGCTTGATTTTTGTTTCCATTACCGGTACTAATGTAAATGACTAGGCATCATACTGTGCAAAGGTCATAAGCTAAATATAAAAGCACCACCCGTATGATAAATGCTCTGGTCTATCCAGCATATTTCAGCTAATTTCTCAAAGCCTGCTCTTAAGCTAGATCCCAAAACTTGTGAATGACTTTTGAGGAACTCTACAGCCATACATAATCGTATATGATCCAGTCAGTTAAGGTTTACGCGAAACATTTACTTATACTCATAGTGATCACAATGAACAAAGAAAAAAATGAATCGCCTATACATTCTAGTGATTGCAATGAACAAAGGTTAATTTGGGGGGGTGGTAGCGTTGTGGTTAAGGACTAGCATGAATTACCATGTAGCATTCAGTAGCCTGAAAAGTTGTGGGTTCAGTTTCCGGCCTCCACCGTTGTGTGCCCTTGAGCAAGGCACTCAATCCCAAGTTGCTCCGGAGACAGTGGTCCTTGTTATATAACTGACATGTGTAAGTCGCTTTGTCTGCTAAATTAATAAATGTAAATGTAATTCAAAGGATAATTCCAGTCAGTCTATCCCAGCCTCTGAAATCATTGTGTTGTGAAAATGATGAAGTGGTTCTAAATCCTGTAGATTGAGTAAAAGAGCGAGTCTTCTTCTCTCAGATGGCATAAACCCTGTTTCCCCCTGCCAGTTACCCCAAACTATAATCACCAAGATGAGTATTTCCCATGGAAGTGTGTGGGCTCCATCTTATTCCTCTAAAGAGCATCTTCGAAGGTAATTGGTATTGTGGTTGTGTGTGGTCCTCAGGTAGGCTCAGTGAGTATGTATGTGTGTGTGTGTGTGTGTGTTGTGTTGTGTGTTTTGTAAATGCCTCTTGAGCCGTTAAGAGTGTGTCTCCTCAGAGTAGCTCTGTCTTCTCTAGAGAGCCAGAGGGAAAAGGGGTTGAGTCGTCCGAGCCGGATGCCTGTCACTCTTTCCATTCTCTCCCCGCCCAGCGTATTTACGTTACGGCGGACGCCTCCCCTGCTGGAGCTGCTCAGGGGGACGGGGGGTGGGGAGTTTTGGGGGGGTGGGGGGGGGGGGGAGGATCACGTTTCCTCATGGCAGAGATTAGCAGAGGACAGTAGAGCCCGTCCGTGTCCTTGAGGACATCTCGTCACCATCCATTTTGGTGCGGGGCCTGTTATCTGTAGCTGTGGCTGCTGCTTGTGGCCGGCTCAATTGAATCCCTTATACCGTAGATTCCCGACTCTAACCCGACTCTTTCAAAACATAAAATAAAATGGACTTCTCAGCTCTGGGTCCCAGTCTTGGTTCCATGACTCCACGGGATCATGGCCAAGCCCTACTCATGCAAGCCAACGAGCGAGGGACCAAAGGAGGCTGTGGCTGAGTGTGACCAGTGTGCAGCGCTCAAAGCAGGGTGCAGGGCAGGGGAGTGTTGTCTTAAGACACAAACGGAGGATGTGGAGTCGACCTCCGAAAGAACAGCAGGGCTGATGCCGACTCATCTGTCGCATATGGACTTGCTAGAGTAAACATCGGTCGTGTGTCCTACATGCAAGCTCCTTGCTTGCAACTCTCCCCACACTTTTTTCCTGTTCTCAATCTCAGCAGGCTGTTAAAGGCGTAGTCTGATTTTTTTTTTTATTTTATTCAAAACAGTTCTTCCCTGTCACTCTCTGTGTACACACTCAAACAAAACTCCAGTGTTTGTACAAGTGCTGGCTTTTGAGCTAACATATCAACCAGAATAAATAAAATATCATCAGAATCACGGACTGTATTATAATAGTATAGTAACTATCCTATACTATAGATGACTTTGATCGTTTGGTTTTTTCAAGGTTTGTTTTTTAGTTGGACAGTCAGCTGTCCGTTGCTAGCCCATCCCCACAGCCATGTTTTTGTGTGCTGCTTCAGGACCACATGCTCAGAATGTTGAATGGGGGGGGGGGTCCTCTGCCAGTTTGCTCTGGTTCGCTGGGTGTGTTTGGCTCCCTTTTGGCTCGCTGGGTGTGTTTGGCTCCCTTTTGGCTCGCTGGGTGTGTTTGGCTCCCTTTTTACTGAATGAGAGACAAGAATCTTTCCTTTCCATTTGTTAAAGCAAAAGAAGCAGCAGTTTGCTCGAAACGACACACACATAAAGTATTAACAGGAGCTGTTGATGTGCAAGGTTTACTTTGTCTGCACCCAACAAGTAATGTTTGAGGATGTGTGTGTCCTCCCTCCAGTCATTTGTTAAAGTTGTCACACCCACACTTCTGACATCCCAACCTTTGACATGGCTGGCCTGGTCTTGCTTTGCTTTCACAGGAGATCGCTCGACACCTCCGACCCAGTACTTTAAGAGCGTTGTACGGCAAGAACAAAGTTCAGAACGCTGTCCACTGCACAGACTTGCCTGAGGACAGTGTCTTGGAGGTAAGAACATGTCCCAATTCACACCCATGCTTCATTCATTAAACTAGAGAAAGCAACGCACACATACACATACACATACACACACACACACACACTCATGCACACACATATAGGCAAACACCATACTTTATAGCCTTTCAATGGAGTCAGTTCAAGGAGTCACTTTGGAGGCATTCAGAGTTCGCCTTCACAAATGACTGGCTTCTCTTGTGAGTCCAGGCAGAAAAGGCCAGCTGAAAGCAGAGCTGCAGCTCCATCGGCTTCCTGGGTCTCATGACCCGGCCTAGTAGGTGGAGGCTGGTCCACATCGCCCAGCTTCAGGGGGAGGGCAGTGAACAGTGGACAGCAAGGTTGCTTTAGACAGAGCGAGAGAGAGAGGGAAACATTGTTTCGACCCATTGGACGTCATTGTTTCAAGCTCCTGATCTGTTGAGCAGCCGACAGACAAACGGCTCCTTGTTAATCATTTGCCAAGTGACCGGCTGAGCTGCCACATTCCAAGGACCGCAGCCTCAGTGGACACACACACACACACACACACTCAGTGTCATACTCACAAATACACATGTGATTTGTCATTGTGACAGTTGGCAGGCCTGATTGTTCACACAGTTCATGAAAATAACAAAACAGATGGAATATTTATGGTAAATTATGGGTACGTGTTTATTTGAACATCACAATGGTCTAAATGTCCATCTTTAGAAAATGTTTCAGATTTTGAACTGAGAGTCTAACAATAGTTTCTCTTGTGTTCTACAGGTACAATATTTCTTCAAGATTTTAGATGGATGATTGTTTGTTTGTTTGTAAAAGCTATGTAAATAAAAACAAAAATTGAGTCTGACAAAGTATTGTCCATTTATTTGTTTAGGTCTTTCTCAGATTAAATAAAATGCCAAGAGTAGTTGGACTCTCGACAGATGTTCTGATGTTCAACATTGACTTCACTTCAAACACCGACAAAACATCCTATTACAAGGGGGTACTGCATCGCGTCTGATGAATTTTTTATGTTTGACCACTGACTTTGGTATTTGGATTCATACATTACACTTTTTTCCTGCAGAAAAAAATTGTACAACTGCATAAATATAAAACTTTTCCACCATGAAAATGGCTAAAACATTCATTAGAAAGTTACACCACATTGTGATGTCTCCAGCAACAAAAAAAAAAAAATTTTTTGAAAGCTCTGAGTTGCCACTGTTGCCGCTAAGGTGACAAACATTCAGGCTAAACACACACTAACTTACACTCTAAAGTTAAAGGAAGTAAAAGAATTCAACAGAAATGTAATCAACACATAACCCATTGCAAGATGATCAAAAGAAAAAGAAAGGAGAAAAAATGTGACAAAAATAAAAATTTCCCAAAAATCAACTGAAAAAGACAGAGAGACTGAAGGATTCCACCGAGCGCAGCCCTTCACACACCCACACACTCTGAAGAGACTAGGGCGTACAATGCCAGTATTTTCAGTTAGTAAAGTACACACACTTTCTCTTTATCTCAGTCTTTCACACACACACACACACACACACACTCACTCTCCTCCCTTCTCTCTATCTCTGTCACACTCACACACACAAACACACAGACACACATACAATGACTTCTGAACTCACATAAAAACACACGGACTAACATACAGAGTAACGCGCACACATAGACGCACACACACCTTGGACCACTAAAGCTTACTCACATAAGACGACAGAAAATTACAACATGGCTTGGAAAGGACCACTGTATGCGATTACTGCACAGCACACTCCAAAATATATAGAAACCACACTAGGCAGAAATACTTATGAGACAGAAACACTGCTCGCTACGTCAGTAGTGGAATCATAATTTACAGTAATAAATGAAGATGTCCCATGGCTCAAGGAATATTTCATTTACAGTAGAATAAATAAGTTGCTATTGCTACCTGCTATCGCTTCCTGTAATTTACATTCTAACCCTAGACATATGCAGAAAAGCTAGTGTAAAGCATACAGATTAAGTGTAGGTCCCATAGGTTATGAGAGTTTGTTCAAGACTAGTCGTGTTTTTTTTTTTTTTATTCAGTTTTTATTTTCATTTTTTTTCTAATTCAGTATGTGTTGAAATGGGCAGATAATAGCGCTATTTTCATAGCTGAGGTCATGATGATTTGACATTGAATTTGAATTCAAAGCGTCCCTGATAGCGGTCTTTCTCACTGTAGTCAATGTTGTCTCCAAATACTTTGCACTCAACGCGCAGGTCTTCGTCAAAGGTGAGGTTGTTGAACTTGACGGCCACCAGTGGCTGAAGGTACTGGGGGTGCAGCAGCTTGCCATAGTAAGGGTAGTACTGCAGGGGGAAGCCTCCCTTGAAGCCAAAGTACTCAATCCCTGAGATCTTGTTCTTGTCCTCCTCTCTCTGGTGGAAGAACACAGGGTTGTTAACAACCAGATTCTAAAATTGTGTGATGATCTAATTCTGATTCTATTTCTATGAGGACAACTTCTTCAATAAAGCAGTTGCAGTTGATGCCAAAGTTGTAAAAAAAAAAAAAAATTGTTAATGTTGTTACGTTGCTGTTAATTAAAAAGCCTACTAAGGGAAACAAATACAGAAAGTGGGCCATGCATGTCTTTACATCTGGCACCACTGTTAATTCATTTTAAAAAACACCATATGTTATTGCTTACTCTGTAGAATATACTTAATATACAGTGTTGCCAGTGATCCGGCATGCCTTCTGATGGTCTTACCTTGTTGGTGCAGTACATGGGCAGCACAAAACTCTGGAAGTTGGCCTGAGCTTCTAATGGTAGGGTCGTATTGGTCTTTGGTGGCTGAAAGAAAACATTTCGGTCAGTCTTCACACAGCTAGTTCTTTATCACATACAAACTTAAAGGTTCAGTCAGCTGTGATTCTGATGCAACGCTGTTGCTTTTTCAGTTCATGAGCTGTTTATGGTTTGCACCTGATCCACTGTGTTCATTTCCCATTTACAAAGCCAGGACCATAATATTATGCGAACAGCCATCACAATGAACAGAAGGCTGAGCAGTCTGTCTGTCTGGATTAGAATCGCACCCTGTGGCTTTAAAGACCTGACATGAGAATGACATGAGGATGCCCGTTTGCTCACCTTGGGTCTGAAGTTGACGATGCGGTTGAGCTTGACGATGATGCAGGGCTTGCCCTCCTTGAAGCCATAATGGCCATCGGCTCCTGAACAGCTGCCTAGCCAATCTCTTTGGTAGCGGCAAGCTTTCCTGAGTCCTCCCTCTCCGTCCAGCTCTCCGCGGTTCCTATAATCCGCTGGATCAGCTAGAGACAACAGGAGATTGTCCATCAGTGAGGTTGGATCACAATATGCTCACTTGTAACTGGCATAAGTGTATGGTTGAAACAAAGACAGAAAGAAAGAAGCAAGCCAGTTTCTGAAGTAAAGCAGTAGAGTCTCTCTATTCTACACCTTAATATAGATTATTTCAGCTTACAAATATAACCGAGTCAACTGAGTCACATTCAACTGGCTGCTAAAACACCATATAGTTTGGACACATCTCTACAAATGATTCCACTGTAACCCTGCACTATAGCTGACAATGGAATGGATGCCATAACTGTGCAAGCTACACACCAGTATTAGGCCTACGCCTTCATCATATGGCTATGATGCCCAGGAATCCAAACAGCAACAAGAGTAGTGCTGACACCTACAGAATAGATAATGTTCCCTTTCGATAAAACTTTGGTTGTTTTCCACAACAGATGTAAAGGGAGTCGTTTTAGAATGGCCAAAATGTTTGTGTTTCCACATCAGGGCCTCTTTGGAGGAGAAATAAGTAGGCCTAGCTACTCCAGGGCAGGCTCTTTTCTGGGGCCCTAAAACTGCTTGGTTAGACTTGCAGTGAGGACTGACGCTCAATGATTAAACATAACAGCAGTACAAGTCAACAAGAGCCATGAAAACCACTGAGGTTACATACATTTTCACCTGGCTATGCAGTGAATACAGAAACAAGAAACAATAGCCTACATAGCTAGCTTGTTGAGGTAACTGTCATACAAACAAAACAGCTGAAATATAGACCTTAATTAATCTTCAGTAGTGCTCTTATATCAAGTAATTACAACTGCCAAGAAGCCATTTAACAAGTGTGCTAGCAACTATATATCCAAAGTCTACTGTTAATTTAACTATTTAACTCTATCAAGAAATGCTTTAATGACCTAATGTTGGTGCTGCATTAGTTGGTCATACTTGGCGTGAATTGGCGTCACAATTAGCAAGCAAAATGATTAGTCTACACATAAGCCTAGTGATTCCTGCAATACAGTGGCAAAGCAACCAGCAAAAATGGCAAAGCAGCAGCCAAAAGGGCCCAGCAGTGGGCTGTCGCTGTATATTTCATACCACTTGTCCTATGAGTTTCTGTAGTGGGAATGTGCCTTTTGTGCCTTTTCCAATAGCTTTATCTTAGTAACTACCGTAAGCATGTTGTTACTAAGTAAGTTGTCTGTTTACTGCTGAATTAGTTAGCTTATACAGACTTTAAGTGAACCCCTGTTGCATAGTTTCAGTTGTAACTCTGCTTACTCCTCTTCATAAGACTGAGAGGAGAACACTTTCAACACTGGACATTTAATTGGCTTTGACATAGACTTTAATTGAAAACAAAAATAAAGAGAAAAGGGGAAGGTAGGGGAAAGAATTAAAAGAAAGAAAAACAAATGAATGAATGACAGACAATGAAATACTCAGTAAACAGATTGCACATTATTCGCATAAGTGACACACACATGAAACTGCCAGAAGATGTAGGGGAAAGTATATCTTTTTATCTTATAGAGTTTGCAGCAATGTATGTAAGTGAAATTTGTGCAGTAGTAGTACTTTACTTACTGCCACAGTCCTCATATTTCACCATGTCCTCCTGGGCGTCAGCATTGTATTTTTTCAGCAGCTCATCCATTGCAGTGACAATTTTTTCGTACGACTTTGGGTCATTCATGGAAAAGAAGATTTCTCCTTTGACAGAACGTGGGGTGTGTGACAACCCTAAAAACATACCAAAGAGCTTAATGTTAAAGTCTGACAAAACAAGAGTCCTTGCACTGGGAGACACTGCAAATCATTATCAGGGTCATGCTGAGTGAGCTTCAACATTGTGAAGCCAAGAAGAGAGTTGCTGTTTTGCTCCTCTCTACTTTGCTACATAGCCAGTTAGAGGGATTTAGGTCTTAGGTATTTCAAACTCGGTGATAACATTACACACACCTGTTTAACTGTTTATACCACGAAACACATGATTCATAACCTGAGTAAAATGGACCCAAGTCAGTAACTCATATAAACTCTCTCCGTAGCTCCATAGAGTGTCTCAGTACATGGCCACTTTACACAAGACAAAAACGAGCCTGTGCTCTCTGTAAACATTATTATGCACAATGAATGAAGTGTTAGCAACAAGTCTGTCCGTAGTTACGTACTCTCTCCATCTCTATCTCTGTCTTTCTCAAACACACAAACACACACACACACACACACACAAGGCTCAGATGAGCCTTGTGCTCTAAGCTTGGCAGTAATTTTCCACATAAGTCCCACACGAGGCCAGAGCTAGGCGTGGCATTGCCAGAGTGAGAAGAGGAGCTTGAGTGGGAGGAACCCTGTATTGTTTTCAAAAGGCGCCCTTTCTTTCTCTCTCTCGCTCACTCTCTCTTTTTCTCCTCTCTCACAGCCGCTTTCCTCCACTACACACTCCTTGCGCATGTGCAGAGTTTAATAGCAAGGCGTCCTAAAAAACGAGCACTGTGGGGTTTTTTTACGGCAGACGCTTATTTTGTCCTAAAAATGTGGCAGGAAACACAGGAGGATCTGTACCATCCCAGTGCTGTTAGTAGGTGAAAGACCAGCGCTGGCTTTGGCTCTCCTACTTTCAGACAGAGCTTGTAAAAGTCTCTGAGCCAGTCCAACCTCCCCTGTTCTCCCTCCAACTGCCCCCACCCCCACCCCTCTACACCTTCACCAACTCCGGCTCACGTGCTGCTCTCTCACAATGGAAACTTTTGGCCCTTAAAAGAGAAGGCGGGGCTTGAGTGCAGTGAGCGTGTCGTCCACCTCCTTCCTTTATCAATGCCGCCAATGGAGGCCCTAGACCGCTCTTTTAGCTTGTGTCACTTCCTCACCCTTGCCCCTGGCCTGTTCAAACTGCCTCTCAAAGAAGAAATGGCCACTCATAGCTTGCCACTCGCCCCCTGGCAAGAAGAACCGGTGGCTTTGGTCTCAGCCAGCTCTTCAGAAATACGACTAAGTATAACGGCAAAGCAGCTGTGTGCACTGTGCAAACATTCATTGGCACACTCTGAGGAGGAGGGCTGAGCCTTGACACGGATGCCAGGCAACAGAGACCAAACTTCCTCAGAGCACGAAGCTCAAGCACGCAAAGCACAAGAGCCAAACTACACAGCCATACTGTTTCTCAGTGTATGTTGTTTGAGGCCAAAAGGTGTACACTTTTTTTCCTAGTTCAGATTTGAAGCAGTCCATCTCATGTTTTACAATTGTGGGCTCAGTTTGACTGTTTTGTGTTAGCTCCTGTAACAGTTCAACAGCATTATGATGATAATTACTGAAAACATCACCTCCCTCCCCCAGGGGAGAAGCAGCGTGGGTAAAGGAACAATGAAGGACAAAATGGCTGAATCTGAGAGAGGTCATACAGACCTTCAGACACATAAGAGAGAGCTGTCTCGATCTGTATGACATGACAAACTCAGCAAAGGCAACTCTTTCCTCAAACCTCAATAATAAAACCAGTCATAATTCACAATTCAAGTATGTTTTTTTTCTTTTCACTAATGATTAATATCATTACAGAGGTCACATGTCAGAGGTCAAAGATGGTCAAAACAAATGTCAAAATGTGCCCAAACATTATTCATACATTTAGTTTATATAGGCTAATTGCTTCAGGTATTAAGTAACAGGAGTAGCTTGACATATTGTATTCCAATATGCTAATACCCCCAGCTTAGCATAACAAAAACAAACCTCATACACCTGTCAATATCATAATGGCCTTGGCATTTAAGTAGATATGGCATATGGGTAGAAAAGAACACAGCTAAAGGCATGCACTCACCTGGGGGTGCGACTCTGTCCTGGTACGTGGGCTTGTAGTCACTAAGGGTGAGCAGCATGGCCTGAATAGTGCCGATGAAGATTCCAGCCAAGCATCCATAGAACACCACATAGAAGATAAAAATTTTAACTGTAAAAGGAAGAAAGTAAAATTAGTAAAAATAGGCAGTGGCGTTAAAGACAAAACTTGCACAAGAATGAGATTGAGAAAGATTCATTGAATATGATCTCATAAATTTTAAGGAATGTGGTCTCATAAGCTGTAAAAACAAGCTTTAACTTGGTTGGAATATGGCAGATAGCATCTCACTATGAATGAATTGGACACAGCTCCACACTAAATCCATTCTTGAACAATCTTATATCTGAGATGTAATTCCAAGGGAGGACACTCAATTTTCACTTTTATCTGAGCAGAGATAACACAAGGTTGTCTCAACCATTAAACAACTGTTGGGAATACAATCTTATATATACTAGCTCGTATAGTTATTACATTAACTCACAAACACTGTCAAGCCATCAAGTCATGTTTTCTAAGGACTTCTTGAAAGTTACTGTTAGGTTAACTTGGATTCATTTGCAGGTGTATTGCTATTAGACTCTTGACTCCCAAAATGGCGGCGTTAATATCTCTATTCTGGTTGTTATGGGAACAATAAGGAATAGTGACGTAGGCCAGAATCCTCAATATAGGCCTATATATAATATATTCCATTATTAATTATGTGGGTGTATTCACATACTAGGCCTATTTGTTTACACTGGACTTATAGGTTTCTTTATCAACATCAAAAAGTTTTCACTGTTTTCAAACATATGAAGATATGTAGTAACCTTCTAATACATTGTCATTAGTGTAGACTAACTAAGTCTGATTGTATTCTGATTTAAATCTACACGAGGCAAAACAACATATCTTGTTTAATCTGTCACTCTTTCCTTTCAGTTAGTCAGACGAACATACGATTGTTTCACCACAAAAACCACTAAGTCTCGAAAGACTAACCTGGCTTAACTTCTTCATAATCATCTTCAACAGATTCAACAGGACAATTAACAGGCGTGAATAAAAACACGTTTTTTGTAGGTCAATAGATTCCAGTCAGCAACTCGGTCCCCACTCTGCCTTTTCTTGGAGGGTTTCTCAGACAGACTACATCCAGCCACCCCATCCCCCTTTCTCACATAGACAAGCTAACTGGTACAACTAGTAATTCAGATCTTTGGGGAGCTTGCACAACACTGTCCAAAATGTTGGCAATTACATAGGCTACAGTGGCCTTCAAATCTCCAGGAAACACATTTTACCCCTCATTGTTAGAATACACAATGGATTAACATGCCAATGCAGACTGGGCATTAAGAGGATGAAATAGCCTACTTATCTCCAGGTAAACAATAATGAAAAGTCTTCTTGGTAGTCACGACTACAATCCACAAAATACACTCACAAAATCATATACAAACACTGAACATTACATCCAGGCTTCTTGATGATCAGCTCACAAACTAAAACAAACTACAGAAGGCAAATAGACACTACATAATCTGTCTGAGGCATAAACTACCAAGCGTCAGCTCCAGTAGGCCTACTGACACCAACAATTAAAAAAAAAGAGTGAAAAATCCCAGCGTTGCTATTGGCTAATCAAACGCGCTGGCTAGATGCTTCTTGGTGCCTTTCACTTCCCTTTCATGCATGGTACAGACCCTCCCCCATTATATAATGCCAGCGACTACAGGTTTTCTCTCAACTCGACTGACACTGAAAGTCAAACTTGTAGTAAATGGCAGCATGTTTTAACATAGCCTTCAACATTGAATGGCGGGTGAAGTTAAGAAGTATCCTACTGTTTACTCCGAGTCTATTAACGACAACGTAGCCTACAGAGGACATAAAGTGCAAACACATCTGTATGATTCCAACAACGCTCGTAAATGTCTGATCGAGTTGCGTAGCCTAGTGAAAGTTGCAATTCATCGCATGACGGAAACAATTACTAATTCGCTAACTAGCCTACTCTGTTACAGTGTAACAACTACCAGGAACGTGGAGTATAGGTTTTGTCCAACTTTCGCTATTCACGAAAACAGACAAAAGTTGTTCTCCGACATAAAATTCACCATCTAAGATCATACACACTATTAGGCCTACCTATCTTTTTTCCCCTTCCGCGGTAGGCTATAACACATGACATTCCTCATGTCACCGATATTATATCAAAGCTGTGTGGGGGAAAATAAACGGCTATGCCAGCCCCGGGTGTTCACGTCGCCTTGGAGACACAGGGGCTTTTCCAGGACAATAAGATGCAGATAATGACGTAAATGTAAGAATATATTGTCGGGAAGTTGAGTGAAAAACTTTGTGGATAAGTAGCTAGGCCTAGGCCTTGACGACAAAGCACGTGAGTAACTACAGCATAGTCTTCGGGTCATCTGAGTCCGATTTGCCCTCACTTATAAGATAAAAACGCACGGTGAAAACTGATAAAGTGTCACAAGGCCTCAGTCCTTGCAAATGCAAAATGCCGGCAAACGTAAGGGAAGCCTAACTGCCATGGAAAGAGAAATATTGCGGCGGCACATGGAAACAGGAAGGTGATTCACTGTATGTTGTTAATCTATGGCCATTATCGACTACATTACCAGTAGGCTACAGCTTCACATCAAATATATATATATATCCAAATGAAAATAGCCTATTAGAAATAAAATAATCTCCTCATGTACCCCACTAATTCGTAGGCCTATTATAAAAACATAGAGAAGACGCTGTAGGCTAATAACATTGTGGTGCTTTAGACATGAGCCTTCGTAATGTCTTGTTTTAGAGAACAAGGCAAAGAAATGGCTAGAGTGATGTCTTAATCTTACAATGAGTAGCGTGTAAAATGAATAATGTATCTAAAATAAAAGACTAGTTCGCCTATTTGGCGGCGTGGTTAGTGGTAACGTTAATACAATTTCCTGTTGCCTACAGTCATAGAATCCCAATTACGTCCTTCAAAATGACCTCTTTCTCAAAGGACACCCATCAAAGCTTGCTTTTTGATGCCGGCCTGTGCGTGAATAGTGTACGATCACGACTATCATTTCCCCAATCTAACCTTCTCTTAATTCAAACATAAATACTTAATTTGAACGTCTATAGACATACCAATTAGGCTACATTTGTCTACTTGTTGACTGGGCTTAGTTGCCATCCAACAAGTGAGCGCACAGGAAAGGGGATGTACATGTTAGATCATCGATAAAATGCTTTTGTCAGATTTGTCGACAAAATGCCTTTCTAAGGATTTGTATCAAGAAAACGAAGTCAAGACCAAACGTGTATGATCAAACAGGTGCTGCTATTTTCTCGAAGTCAGGAAATGGTGTGCGTAATGCATGGTCTCTGTGCAGCCGGCGCTGCGTAAGGGCTACTCACTCAACCACGTTGACACGACTTTACAAAATATATCCAGAAATTGAAAAAAGTGTGCTTACACCAACTGCTTCCTGTACGTCCCAAAAATTCCTTCTTTTCAGAATTCCAGACAAAGCTCCTCCATCCACCTTCAGTATCTTTGTTGGCCGCCGGCATATTGGATTTGTTTCTTTTTAAAACTTCCCTTTTAAGCGATTGTTGATTTTTTGTTGGGTGACTTGATGTACAGGGTTGACACTGAAGTCCTCAAAAATTTCCTGAAAGGACAGAGTCGTACCCGGTGCGTCCTGTTGTATCTACCCAATATATCCCATTCGGTGCCCGACTCCGCCTGCAAACTCTTTTTAATAAGTTACCTACAAAGAGGGAGGGCCAAGCTTGACAAATCACCAGCAGACATGCGTTTGCGTAATACAATCGTATGAAGGATTCTAGGCGTCACAGTCTACCGCATGGTGAGGGCTCACATCACTTTTAACATTCTGTCTGATTTTAACCTGTTGAGGAGTGAATTCTTTAAGACAATGCCGTTCCCCAGAGAGTGAATTATTTTCCTGGCTCCTTCTAGAATTCTACGCGAACATTCTATAGTTCCAGTGTTCTTAAAATTGTTTCATGGCCGAAAAGTCCCTGAGGGTAATTGTTGCGTTGTTATGTTATAGAACCTTTTTCGAAAACGTTCTAATCACATATTTGTGATCGTACTCCCAGGTGCCCATCTGCATCTAAGTATAAGTATAAGTATACTCTTTTGATCCCTTGAGGGAAATTTGGTCTCTGCATTTATCCCAATCCGTGAATTAGTGAAACACACTCGGCACACAGTGAGGTGAAGCACACACCAATCCCGGCGCAGTGAGCTGCCTGCAACAACAGCGGCGCTCGGGGAGCAGTGAGGGGTTAGGTGCCTTAGCTCAGGGGTTCCCAAACTTTTCCACGACAAGGCCCCCCAAATACCACTAGGTTCTGGCCAAGGACCCCCTTGATGTTTTATTAATTAAACCCATCGACAATACTACGGCAAATGTAAAAATACATTAAGCTAATCCTAATAATTATTTTAGCCACAACCACATCGCGATGGAGCATACAGTGTGTAAAAATGTTATTTTGGCCTTTCTGCTATATGAGAGCCATCACTCTACTATTATTCCCAGTCATTATCATGGGACATTTGTTTAGATGTGCGTCACATTATTATAATGGCATTGTATAACAACCCTCATAGTATATTTTAAATGTATTTGTTTCTTGTTTTTATTTTTCCCTCCAATTTGCTGAGGCCCCCCTGGCGGCCCCAGCCGCCACTTTGAAAACCACTGCCTCAAAGCCACTTCAGCCGCTTTCTACTGGTCGGGGTTCGAACCGGCAACCCTCCGGTCACAAGTCCGAAGCGCTAACCAGTAGGCCACGGCTGCCCCGTAAAGTAGATGTCACATATTTGCTCCTCAACAGGTTAATGTCATTCAAATAATTCGCCCCCAATAGCAATCATTAAGATTCTAATTGTTTCGTCACAATACTAGGCTATGGCATGGTAAACAGTACACATTGACGTATAGACCCTTTCAACAATAAAAACAAAAACAATGCTATTTGGTTCCCAATCTACTTCCTCTGCATTAAGATAACATATGGAATGTTAAAACGGAAGCCTTGTGGGGCCAACTATGATGCTGATAATGGAACTCTCTTGAAAGGGATTTTGTTTTAGGCTTCTTCATAAACAAATATCAACCACAACGTTTCTCCATGTAAATCTCGATCATGATGGCTCTTACTAATCTCTTAACCTGTAAGATACCGTGTTTTTATTTGGACCAGACTCATGTAAGATCCAAACAGACGAAACAGATGGCGCTGTCGTGTAAAAATATTTGTTCATTAAAATTGCTTTCTTTCAGTCATTTTGAAACACGACTGTGACTTTCCCTGGCTCTTAGATTACTAGTGATACTGCAAACATTAATGAAATACATTATTGCAGATTTGCAGGTCATTCCAATGGTAGCAAATGTACTATTCAGTGATAGTGGCATTGTCTGCAAGACACTTCAATGACTGAGTGCCTTTTCAAGGTCACTTGTGGGTGGAGCTGTTTCCACCTGTATAGCACACACTCACTCACCTGCAGAATTGCCGAGGGGCACACAGAAAAACAACTCAACGCACTCAACAGGACATCAATTCAGGTTTCTTGGTGTTTTAAGCCCCCAACTTTGAGTTCAAGGCAGCGCTGCCTGGAAGGCGCTAGGGTTAGGCATGGGTTAGGGTTAGTATTAGGTGCCTTTAAGTCAACGGTGGCAGTGCTGCCTGGAAGACGATGTTGGGGGCTTAAAACACCATCAAGCCCAATTCAGTCATTACCCATGTATTTGAAGAGCACACATTAAGGTCATAGTGACATTAATGCAGAACCAGAGGTGTATGTCAGTTAACGAAAACTCACAGGATTTGCTTGAAATAAAATGGCATGGGTCTCCAACATTGCTAGTGTAAGATGACTTGATTTTTTTTTCTTATAAGACATTTCTCTGCCATGTTTGCAGTAGCACTGATGTGAGAAATCCTTTTCTGCCAGGCCACGGCAGTTTGTGTGTGTGTGTGTGTGTGTGTGTGTGTGTGTGTGTGTGCGCGTGCGTGTGTGCGTGTGTATGTGTGTGTGTGTGTGTGTTTTGAGTTTGTGGAAGTCTTGTTCTCACTTAACTCATTCACTTGACTGTCGCTAGTGTAAGGTGGCTACCTCAGATTCCACCTTCCTGGGTTGGTTTTCCGCCAAGCTGTAGTGGTGTCCATGTGTGTGCGTCATACCATGCTGCACATGCTTGCATCAGCATGCCAGTCTGTCTTGCCAAGTCCTCTCCAAACTGTAAAGGCATGTGGTCTTGCAGTGCTGCCGTAGCAAATCATTACTCCCCATACTGCCGCGCATGTGAGAGTGTATGGAAAACTTTGACAGTGAATGCAAAACTGGGTTCATATGGTGGTGTGCTATAGCCTGCAAAGTTATGATAGAAATGAGCTCTTTCCTGTGTGGGATTGACTAAATTAATAATAATAAAAAACTTTCAGGCTCATGTTGTGGGACTTTAAAACGGTTTAAAACCGTTATATATACTAAGGAGTCACACTAATAACTTATACACCAAATGTTGTTGATTTAAGGATTGGTGCCATTATGATGATGTAATACATATGTAATAGACTGTCTGGTGTGTGTATGTAATATAGATGTTATCAAGACTAGTTATTTCATCAGTTACTCAGGCCACATAATTGCATTAAACCAGACATTATTTACCCAAACCATTCATTAACAAAAATATATTGTTTATATAATCTGGTAAATTTCTACTGTTTTCTTTTTTTCTTCTTTCTTTTTTGTAGGGATGGTGCCACTTTAAATGTATATGTAAAACCAACTGCACCGTGCAAACAATTGTGTTGAGCATATGTATCCTCGTTTAACACCGCAGAACAAATTTCTCGAGCATTTGCCCCTTCGAAGTTCAGACTGCCTCAGGGATAAAAAGGCCGTCCATAAGGAGACATGGGGCGCTCTGTTTGCACAGCTCAAGGGGTTGCCAGGTCCACTGTGAGGTGCAGCATTCCATGATAGGTTGTGGATTGAACCTGGCATGTGTCCAGACTGCCCAGTCCCAGCTCATCGACAATGGCATACCTATGCAGTCGCGCGTAAAGATGACATCTTCTGGACAGGGACCCAGAGACGGCCCCCACACATTCCGTCCAGTCGCCCCTTTACCACCACCCCTGCAGCATGGTGTAAACACAGGCATTGCTTGTTTTTGTTCAAAAACAACTGGCTGCATAGTGAGCAAGGGCAGGGGAATCCGTCTGGACTTCCCAATGGCAAGCTGCTCTTAGGAGAGATGAGGCAGTGGTGGTGGTGCTTACATGCTTCCACACCTGCCAGCGCTAGCTAGATTTATCCTCCACCTTATCATTTCTGTGAAACAACAGCAACTACTTGAGATTCTACTATGAGATTCATAGTTAAGGGTTTAACTTTTAACTTTTTAATGGTGATTTATGTGCAGAGACACAATAGGGGGAAATCGTCCTCTCTCTAGCTGTGTGATGATATATAGCTCACTCTGTAGTCCGCCACCAAAGGATACTGAGCACCGATAAGGCCTGGGTCTCTGTCCCTTCAGTGCGTCTAGACCAGTATCGGTCTCTTAACCTCAGCTGACAGGAGGACATAGAGGGACAGTGGTGTAATTGAACAGTTCAAAGGGTTATGTAGCATTGTGGCCTCAGCCTCAGAGAGAGAGAGCGAGATGAGATTAGATGAGATCACACACTGTGCAGGAACAAACCTGAATGGTTGAGATAGAAAAAGTAAAACGGCAAGGACTGTGTCGTCCCCTTAGTCCCTGTAGATAATTGGCGTCTCACGACTCTAGATCGTATGAGGAGGCACACTGTTTGTTCAGTAGCAGGAAATGGACTCTTTCAGGAAAACATTTCACTGATCTGTGTCTTCTGTATGGACTGGAAACAAGAGTGGCTTAGAGATACTTTGTCATTGTCATTTATGACATTTAGTGGGTCAGCCGTGGCCTACTGGTTAGCGCTTCGGACTTGTAACCGGAGGGTTGCCGGTTCGAACCCCGACCAGTAGAAAGCAAGGCACCTAACCCAACACTTGTTGAGCAAGGCACCTAACCCAACACTGCTCCCCGAGCACCGCTGTTGTTGCAGGTAGCTCACTGCGCCGGGATTAGTGTGTGTTCACTGTGTGCTGAGTGTGTTTCACTAATTCACGGATTGGGATAAATGCAGAGACCAAATTTCCCTCACGGGATCAAAAGAGTATATACTATACTATGCATTTAATACTCAAGAGCTTTAGTGTTTCTTGACCTCTGGACATTTGCTAGTATCTCAGAATGATGTGCTCTCTCGAATAACAGCACTTGTTTTGCAAGAGCCAAACCATGCTGGGAGAGAGAGAGAGGAAGAGAGAGAGTGAATGGTCTGCTTACTCCACCTCCATGCTATATTTACTTAGAGCCATCACTCTGGAATGCAGGCTCGCACAAATGATAAAAATCTCAGGACTTTTTTTTTTTTTTTTGCCCAGCGGCCAGCCCACTGGACATCTCATAGCCCTGATCAAAAGGCCCTCACACCCCTCGCCATGCCGCGGCCCTGCGGCAACCCATCTGGAGGCTCCGCGGCCCACTTCCTGCTCCCCGCCTCTGGTGCCTCCAGAACACAGAAGTGGCCTCTCCTAACACAGGTGGATAAGCAGTGCTACGAAAACACCAAGTAAACTTACCGAAAACAGCAAGTACACTTGCCAGTTGAAGTTGAAGCAGTGTGTGTGTGTGTGTGTTTGTGTGTGTATCTGTGCACACTCAAAAATATTTTGGCTCTGTAAACAGAAACCAAAGTGTCTCATTCCGATTCCTACACCATACATGTTGCTTCAGGCAGAAGGAAGGGTGCGCCATTTGGGTGTCATTTGATGGTAGTGGCTGTAGAACTCAAATACTAACAGCCTTTCGCCAGAGAGGCAGATTGTACCTGTCAGTTTCTCAACTGTATTTCTGTCTAAAGTGGGAGAGGTGTGAGAGCAGACTGCAGTCACGGTTTCTCAGCAATGCAAATTTCTTACAAGCCAAACACAGAGACGTGACTTCTCTTCCCTGGGAAAGCTGCTAAATGAAAATAAATTTGGCCGTACAATGCTCAAGTCTCTTACAACATCAGATCAACTGAGAATTCCCACCGTCGATGTCAACAAAGTTGCTGTGTGTTGAGACAGAGTAGACTTGAATCGTAGCCAATATTAGCAGGCCTTGGCTCTGCACGTTGCTGTTTGCACTAATGTTGGTTAGGGGTCACTTCTACTGGGTTGTTGATATAAAGTGATGAGAGAATTCACAGCTAATAGAATCGCAGAGACCTCCACACCAGGGGAGGGAAAATCATAGCCAGAGAACAATGGATGCTTCAGGTCCGGTTTTTGGAACAGAAAATCTGAAGTGTGACACCTATTACCATCCAATAAAAGGAAAGTTTGAGGCATTCCATTCCAATCTTGTTTAGTAAGTCTGTTTGCTTTTCTTTGAACTGTAGATTAAGAAAGATAAGGCAAAAGTCCCATGGCATAGTGATTGTCTGGATCTTATATTTATGTAAAGACTTCACAAATCCTTATCAGCAATGACCTCTTACATAGGTCAATAATCCACTCTGCTAACACGCAATGCACCCCTTGCTATTCACACAGATAAACAGAAACCCCTTATGAGAGGAGTATTCAAACATTCAATAGACTGTTTGATGCCTTGTACTCTCTCCTAACACAGGTAGATAAGCAGTGCTACGAAAACACCAAGTAAACTTACTGAAAACAACAAGTGTGTGTGTGTGTGTATCTATGTGCACATTCAAAAATACTCTTGTCATTCTCACATCATGAATAATTGTATGTGCAGAGCACTGCGAAATCTCCCTTGGCATATGTACTAGTTCACTGTTTAAGGTTGTAGGTTCTGTTAACATAGTGACACTGGCAACACGATCCTAATATACTCTGGGCATGGCCGTGTTGAGTGAAAGGGATTGCTCTGTGTGTCATGCTGTTTTTAATTGAGTAGCAGGGTGGCACAGACATGAGTGGCAGCTGGTGTTGGCAGCGGTCATCCTAGCCTAGTGGCGCAGGGAGATGGGCAGTGAATTTAATTTTCCCATCCCAAAATGGCTGGTCTGAAAGCAGGGGAGCATAGTGTCAGAGGTGTGTGTGTGTGTGCGCTGTGCACGCACATGTTTGTAGGAGAGGGTAGATGTCAATTTCCTCTCGTATGTGTCCCTGTTTGACTGAGAACCGTACATCAAACTGCGTCATGTATCATGTTTCATTCAATATTCCCATTTTGCATTCTTCAGGTTTCATACAGATGTCATACTGAATTAAAACTGCTATAAGATTCACCCGAGCAAAAGATATGTGAAATATTTGCATCTCTTATGTACAGGTGTCTCTTATTATGCAACATACGTTTCCTGAGCACACATGGTCTCTCTCCCACTGTGAAGACACACATGCAGGTTTTTCGAGAGTTCAGCTTTCGGGTGTTTAGCACACATGGATACGAAGTGGCTAATGTTGTCCATTGGATCGCCCGACCACTGGCCAGATTGGGCTGCCCAGCTGGGAATGTATGCCCATGATTAGGGAGGGGCGGACTGGGAAACTACAGGCAGAGAAGAGCAGAGCTACTAGCTGGATGGTCGGCTGCCTGTCTGCTGAGCCTGAGGCGAGAGAGGGGCGCTAGCTGCCCGGTCCACGCATGAGCAGTGCAGCACTCCGATCAATAACACACAGCTCTGGCTCCAGTCGACCACAGCATCACGACATACTCCACAGAGAGATGTCTATGTGGCTACAGGCCAGTGTGTCTGCAAACAGGCATCTGAATGTTGAAGGAGCTGAAGTAGAGCGTTACAATCCTACATTTATTCATTTAGCAGATGCTTCACTCAGTTCTGTAACGACTTACAGAAATAAGGAATGGCATTGAAGCTACAGCGCAGAGGACACCTTAGGTGGGAATTAGTACTGCATCAATCATTACTATTGCTAGAGGATGAGAGTGCAGACATTGTAGCTACTAGTCATAGTACAAGAACAAGTAGAAGAAGGAGGTGGGAGAGGAGGGAAGAGAGAGAAGTTCATGGGAAGGGTGTGTTTGTTCTCTCTCTCTCTCTCTCTCTCTCTCTGTTTCTCTCTCTGAACTGTGTGTATGAGTGTGTGTGCGCAAGCTTGTAACGCATGTGTGAATGAGCGGTAGGAAATGAAATTCAAATTCAAGCACACACAAACACACACACACACACACACACTGATATTAGTGCACAGTATTTACTAATCAATGTAATAAGGCATCATTAGGAATTGAAACTGGCTTGGCTACATCAGAGAGGGTGAGGTTTCCTGCAAGACTCTGGTCTGACAGACAGGGCAGCTTGACACTACCGTGCGAGAAACATCAAAGTCAATATTTTTCTCTCAGGAAGGAGGGTCCCAGGAGCGGTGATGACATGCAGGTGACCCACAGAAGGAGCGATCTGATTGGTGAACTGTAGGTGGACCAGTGTGGTTTGTTTAAAAGTAGCACCCAGCTCATTCAGCCATGTGTGTGGGGGTGATGCTCACTCGCCAAAGGCTGCTCAGACTGGGGCAGTCACAAGGTCATCAAGATCAATGGAAAAGAACACAACAGACATATGAGTGTGTGTGAGTGTGGTTATGTGTGTGTGCGTATGTGCTATACACAGACAGCGAGCTGATTACTCAATCAGACCATGAAAAGAGACCAAAAACCAGTCAGTCATATGAAAGTAATGGCACTTCAGGGGAAAAAGCTGATTTGGCCTTGCGTATAGCATGTGTGTGTGTGTCTGTGTGTTTTGTAAGGAGCGGGTGACAATTAGTCAGTGTGTTTTACAGGAAACTCATAAAACCACTGTCTTCCCATTTTTTAACACCATACTCGTGTGTGTGTGTATGTGATTGAAAGATGAAGAGTGAGAGAGAGCATAGGCCTGTGAGTGTAAAATAAAGAAGTTGCGTTGTGTGAATGTGTATATGTACGTTGTATGTGTGTGTGTGTGTGTATGCAATCATCATTCCTAATTGTTGAATTATGTAGTCATTAAACAAACACCCTAATGCAGAATCAATGCTGAAATGTTCCCCCCTGTCTGCCAAGATTATTTGGTATTTAGTTGGTATAAAACTCAGACAATTACAAATTATACTTGGTGGTTATTTATCGCCCTCCAGGACAACTTGGGAACTTTGTGAACGAGTTGGACATTCTACTGTCTGCTATTCCAATGGATGCATGCCCATTATTAATCCTTGGCGATTTTAATATTCATTTGGATAACTCATCTTCAATTGACTTCCTGTCCTTACTCTCCTCATTTAATATCACACGTGTCCACAGTACTCCTACTCACAAGGCTGGTAAAGATCTTGATTTAATTCTGGTACGAAACTGTAATACAGACAACGTTTTGGTTAATCCATTACATGTATCGGATCATCACTTTATCAGATTCTCTGTGCGTCTCCTGGATAACCCAGCAGCTCCTCCTCCGATAATTTCGTTCCGGCGTAATCTCAGAAGCCTCTCAAGCGACCATTTTGCAACATTAGTAACATCTGCTTTACCTACTCCTAGCTCATTCTTGGCACTTGAGGTTAATGACGCTACAGAGACTCTCTGCTCTACACTGGCATCTTGTCTGAATGCAGCATGTCCTCTTTCCTCAAGACCTACTCGTTCTAAACCTCGCCATCCATGGCTGACGAACAGTATAGTCTCAGTACGAAAGGAACTTAGAGCTGCTGAGAGGAAATGGCGTAAATCCAGAGATGGAAATGATCTTAGTAACTACCAGTCTTTGCTGTCATCCTTTTCATCCACTGTTACACTTGCAAAAAAGGCATTCTATCAAAGCAAGATTGAGAGCGCCACTGACAGTAGAAAACTTTTTTCTACTTTCAAATCTCTTCTCAATCCTCCACCACCACCATCAACTACTTCACTGTCAGCAAATGACTTTGCAACATTTTTCACTGAAAAAGTTGCTAAAATAAGTGCTCAGTTTGATGCTCCTATAAGGAGGGCTTTGCCTTGTGTTAGTATGACCGCATCATTTGACTCTTTCTCTCCTCTTGATGAGGAAGCAGTCTCTCAATTGCTTCAGCGATGTCGTCCAACAACATGCCCATTAGATCCTGTCTCGTCCACTCTTCTACAGTCTATCTCACCCGCTGTTCTACCAGCAGTCACACATGTATTTAATGCTTCACTCAGTTCTGGAATAGTTCCTTATTCTTTTAAACAGGCTAGGGTTACACCTCTGCTAAAGAAAAGTACACTTAATCCAACTGAGGTGAAGAACTACAGACCTGTCTCCCTTCTTCCTTTCTTGTCAAAGGTTTTGGAGAAAGTGGTCTTCAAGCAAGTTTGTGACTTTCTTCATCAGAATAATCTACTAGACCCTATGCAGTCTGGTTTCAAGAGTGGTCATTCTACTGAAACTGCTCTTCTGTCTGTGACTGAAGCATTGAGAGTAGCTAAGTCCTCTGCTCAGTCATCAGTATTAATTCTACTAGATTTATCTGCAGCCTTTGATACTGTTAACCATGACATTCTCCTATCTATACTATCTGAACTGGGAATTTCTGGAAAAGCTCTTGACTGGTTTGAATCTTACCTTAAAGGGCGTTCTTTCAACGTGTCTTGGCAGAGACAGGTATCTAAGTCTCATGACCTCACCACAGGTGTGCCTCAGGGATCAGTATTAGGACCCTTGCTTTTCTCTATTTACACCACTTCCTTAGGTGATACCATTCGCTCCCATGGATTTGACTATCACTGTTATGCAGACGACACTCAACTTTACCTGTCTTTCCCACCTGATGACTCTAGTGTTTCCCACCGGATTTCTGCATGCCTTAAGGATATTTCAGCCTGGATGAAAGATCGGCACCTTCAGCTTAATCTCTCAAAAACAGAGTTTTTGGTGTTTCCAGCTAAAACAGCTATTCCCCAACAGATTAACATCCGGCTTGACTCAACTTCACTGACCCCAACTAGATCGGCACGAAACTTGGGCGTTGTAATTGATGACCGACTTAACTTCTCTGAGCATATAGCTTCTATTGCAAAATCATGTCGGTTTACAGTGTATGCTTTACAACATTAGGAAGATCAGACCTTATCTGACACAAGATTCCACACAACTTCTTGTTCAGACCATGGTCATCTCTAAGCTGGACTATTGTAATTCACTATTAGCTGGCTTACCCGCTTGTGTAACAAGATCATTACAGCTGATTCAAAATGCTGGAGCACGCCTGGTCTTCAATCAGCCAAAGAGGACACATGTAACTCCTCTCCTAGTTACTCTCCATTGGCTCCCTATAGTAGCCAGAATTAAATTTAAATCTCTCACTTTGGCCTATAGGACACTAACTAGATCTGCTCCTAGTTATTTTAATTCAATAATCAAGCCTTACATCCCCAACCGCCCACTGCGGTCTTCTGGTGAGCGTATGTTGTGTCGACCAGTCATGAAAACTGGGTCTAATTCCAGACTCTTTTCTTCAGTGGTTCCATGTTGGTGGAATGAACTGCCCAGTGCTCTCCGTTCCTGTGGTAGTTTTGGGTCGTTTAAGAGGGGTCTAAAGACATTCCTATTCAACATATGCTTAGTTGTTTAAGCGCTTATGTGTTATGGTTTATATAATGTTGTTTTATTTTAATTGGGCTGTTAATTAATTTGACATTATTGTTTATTATTGATATTCTCCTTAATGTAGTCTTAGCATGTCATTGTTTTTATATTATTGATTGAATTGACATTATTGTTTTATTATTGCCTTTCCCCTTTTTTACATTGCTTTTTATTAGGCTATTGCTTGAATTGATATTATTGTGTACTACAACTATTCTCCTTACTATATTTGACCTACATTTTAATCTGTTCCCTGTTCAATTTTAAATATTATTATGTTGTTTTGTATTTATGTGTCGCTTTGGACAAAGGCGTCTGCTAAATCCATAACCATAACCATAACCATAACCATAACAATTGCTTGTCATGTGCTGCAGCACGAACACACTATTGCTTCATCACAGGGGTCTTTGTTCGTAATGGAATTCCAATTAGTGTGTCAGAATAGAGCACATGGCAACGAGGAGAGACAGGCCCTCATGCCACCGAAGAGACAGTAGTGCCCTCATGCATCCACTTGTCACAGATTTGGATTAAGTTAGAAACTACTCTGTGGGCCTGAGTTTGGCGGCGATATAGGCAGTGGGAGTTTGGCGGCGATATAGGCAGTGGGAGTTTGGCGGCGATATAGGCAGTGGGAAGCTATGTCAAGGCTGAAATGTGGGAGACCTCTCCGGGGAAGTGAAATTGAATAAACCAATCACATGCAACCAGTGTTAAATTCTGATATATCTATCTATCTTTTAGTAATTAACTTCGGCCTGACTCTGCCCACTTTGTGTGTTTGACTTCGCTCTGGCCACAGTGCACATGCACCGTCGGCAAAAATACGCTGTCAAACTCGCACCCGGAGTCATTTCTGACCGGTTTAAACATACACTATAATCTACTCTGATGATACAGATTATATAGTATACTGCCATATTGCCATATAAATGACCAGTGCACTGGACAGAAGAGGCCTTCATGGATCTGCTTGTCATGTATTCAGATTATCATATTCTGTGTTATTTCTGACCTATTCAAACATACATTGTAATCTATGGTGAGATGGAGGATACAGTTTACTGCCATGTGAGAATATAAAGATTATACCAACAGATTTGCTCGTGTCCAGTTCTTTGAAGAGGGTAAGAGGCAATTAGGTTTGGTTAGTCACATGGGCAGAGCTCTAGAGGTAATTAGGTTTGATGGGAGTCTGTGGAGGACACTGTTGGGTCTCTTCATTCATATCCCTCCCTCTGTTCCATGGGCTCAGGGGAGAGAGGGGAGACGACACACGCAGCCGAGCAGGTTGCAACCGAACTAAATAACCTTGCAGGTGTCACTTCAGAATAGCACATGAGGACAAGGAGAGAGAGAGAGGGAAGGAGAGGGAGAGAGAGAGGGAGGGAGAGATGGAGGGAGGGGAGGGAACAGAGGAAGAAACTGAGAAGCTGGCCGCCATGGAGCTCGTCTGAAAACTCTTCAGGGCGTGATTACTTTCACAATGATTGCCACACACACACACACACACACACACACACACACTCACACACACAAACCCCACCAACTCGTCTACCCGACCATCTCTACCCATTATCCCTGCTGTCAGTGTGACTTACTGTGAGACAGCCGCCCGCTCCACAATAGCCTCAGACACGGCCTCGGAGAGACCATGATGCATTGCTCTAATGAGGTGTCTGCCCTGGAGCACGGCGGTTTGTTTTTTAGGGGATATTATGAATGGTGGCCTTTTGGGTTTGCCTCTTTAATTTCATCAGTGAAGGCCCATTAAGCAGCAAAGGTCTGGAGGGGAGCAATAGAACCATCTCAAAGGAAAGTTTCACAGAACTCTGTAGGGCAAGGGGGTTGTGTAACCATTCCTCTAAGAGTTGGCGTGAGGGTGTTTTTTTCTGCTATAATGTAGTTCTTAGAAGTTATAAAAAAGCATTCTCTGGAATTCTATGTGCTGTCAAAGAGTCTCCCTGAATGATTCTGACCACATTTTGAACTTTTGACTTCTTCAGGAGTAATGATTAAATATACCCATTATCTAGACATATGGTTTCATCACGTTATGACAATATCAATAACGAACCATTGATTTTGTTCTTATTTCGTGGTGATTTAATCTTCTCTAGGGAGATGTCAAGGTCCATAAACTCTGGGTCTGAGTAGTGTAACTAATTAAAATTAATAATAATACTCTTAAGTCACATCAGAATGTGTATCTTCAATGTAGCCTCAACACCATGCTGACATTCTAAGAACTCTATTGCATGAAGATGCAGATTCTTTAGTCTCCTGTTTGTAGCAGCTTATCTGAAGTCTTGATTTAAAGGCTCAGGCTGAGTAAATGATCTCCTAAAGAGCCCTCACATAAGTGGACACTTAAAGATCCAACCTCGGTTTATGGGTACCTGATATAGTATTTGCACTGATATGGTTATCTAACCAAATGCCCCCTCCGAGGCAAACTCTTACTATGGCAAGGATTAACCCTCCTGTTATCCTGGGGGTCAATTTGACCCCAAGCAATGTTTAACATCATAAAATATATGGTTCACTTTTCATGACTTTTATGGTTCACAAGTTTCATGACTTTTCCTCAATTGAAGGGTACAACAGAGTTAGCATGAAATTTGTACAATAATATGTTTTCAATGTCCTGTACAAATATTTTGTACATTGATATTCCTTGGGGTCAGTTTGATCCCATCTGTATGAAACATAAGATACATGAATATTTGACACATTATGGATATTATTATTGTAATATGAGAACATATTGTTATTATCATTATTACATATACAAGTACATATTACATATAAGTCATTTTGGCAGGACTGTATAAGTCAAAAGGGGAAGCAACAGCAAGCCTTTGGGCTGCTGACACTGGATGGGCAATATTGCCAGCCAGGGTTCCAAGGTTCATAAAGTGGTGTGGGGGGGTGGGATTGTTTTTTAGGGCTTTTGATGGTGGTTACTACACTCTTGTTAAGTACCTGTCACAAAAAAACCTGGGTAACAATATCAATTATAACACAGTAAGATAATATCATTTGTGCTGTTGGGCTGAACGCTCTGTTTTTTTTGTATTCTTTGACATAGTGCTTCTATGAAACCCCCCCTACCGGCAAGGGTGTGTGGGAACAGGCAGCTCAAAGGAGTAAGACACATACAGTATATCGGTCATGTTTTTGAGGGTGAAATGAGGGAGTCTCCTTGCACAGCTTTGGCCTCCATTTTAAGTGGGAGCTGAAGAACTGTCAACTTTCAAACACACACACACACACACACACGTGGCACCTGGGTGGGGACAGGGTGGTTTCCTGTGCACACCACACACCACACACACCGCATCAAATCACAGAGAAGTGAAATGTGAACAATTTTAGGGTCAATCAAGCTATTGAGCTGTGACCTATTGTGACATCCCTAGTCTGTGTGTGTGTGTGTGTGTGTGTGTGTGTGTGTGTGTGTATGTCTGTGTTGCTACACAATGACAGTGTAAAAACTGTGAATGTTTAGAAGGACATGTCCTTGTACATGGCGTCTAATGAACCCAGCATTATGATCATTGATGGACACTGCCAGCACATTGAGCTTGCTGCTTGTTTTTATGGCCCATGAGAAAGTATTGAGGCTTGCTGTGGTCCAGAATGAGGAAACTGGGTCCGGAGAGATCGTTGGCCGAGGAAGAGAGGAGGCCAGAGAGAGGATGTGGAGTCGTCCTCCGGGGGCTGGCCGCGGTCTCCATGGTGATCCCAGAGCAGCTCTGGACCCTGCTTCGCTCGCATGAGACTAGGTTTGCGGAAAACCACTCTTTTTTTTAATGGAGACTCCGTGGTCTTTGGCCACTGTTAAATCACATAGTTAGGGTTCTGCACAGCCTGGGTGATTTCATGAAGAAAAACACAATACTATTTTCTTTGACTAGCCCTGTCCATCTTCTACTGCCAAGCTCAGCGATAATATCTAACAATAACACATTGTATATGCTCCTGAACTGATTTGCAGACCTGATTGCAGAGAGTAAAACTGAACTGTCTTTTATGATAAATAGAACAATGTATTATAGATATTTGTAATCATTCTCTCTTTGACACATTCAAGTCAGGCCGTTCTCGCCACCTGAACTTCCTGGGCCATCACAGAAATTACACTCCTAGTGCCATCCTAACAGTGAATCATTGACAGGGATCTGTTAGGAGATATTTAAGTTTCACTCCCAGCTGATGGCCGTGGTTAATTTGTGAAGCTTGTGATACAACCGAGATGGGCCTGAGAGAGTTCCGTACAACCTTGACTGAGATAAGTGAATCTCAGACAACAAAAGGTGTGAAGGACTGGAGATGTTAAGACAATGGCCCACTGATGGTCTCCCATCAAGCTCATACACCCCGTGGGATGATAGGAATGCTGTCAGGGCGCATTACAATGAGACGGAGTGCGGGAAAGTTCCTCACCGTAGATAAGCACTGATACAAATTCTGCTGGATTGCTCTACTGTTATAATAAACAGCTTAAAATAAACAGCTTTGTTTATTTTGTTGACAAGGTGTCATGTTTACAGAAAAAACACAAATAACATAATAGCTGTCTGTATATACGTTGAATTGTCAGTGAAACACAAGCGATGTATTGATGACTAATCAATCTGTATGGGAATCCTCTGTATTTTCATACTTTCATTTGTATTTTCATTTCATTTTTTTTATCAAAACCTCTGACCACAGTGGTTGTGTGTGTAACTACCACTCGGATTTGATACAGTCAGACGCAGGATCACAGAGCATACATTAAACACATTCTTGAGTCCCAACTGCTTTTCTATCTCCTGCGGCTCGTTCTGGTGTCCTCTGGCCAAAGCTCCAGTGTGCTCTCATGCTGGAGGTATGAAGGGCCTAGGAGAGGGAAGAGAGGCTAGCAGTGCAGTTCTTTGGGAATGGCCCAGTATCAGAGCATTGGCTCTTGGCCCTGAAGTGTGTCTCGGTGTAAACAGTGATTTTGGTGCTGTTGCCGGGGCTATGCTCGAGCCAGGCTGCTCTAGGGGTCAGCTGCAAGCAGGATAGCAGGGAGCAGATGGTTGCTATCTGGCACCGATTACGCCATCTTTTTTATCTCTTCACAGAACTTTGCCAACTGCCCTGAAACAGACTAAAATGGTCCATGCTCCACGAAACATAATGGACAACTTGGGATGGACCAGCAGCATTCACTGGTTTTGATACTCTGGCTTCCCAAACCTAAAACCTGGTGACTGTAAGCAGCTGTGAACTGACCTATCCTGCAATTAGCAGTCATCTCATGGGAGCTGGGTCTTCTTGTGTTAATGCAGAATATGTTCAGTGCGTCTACACGGCCATATTTGCAGTAGCTGTTTACACATCATCCACAATGGCCGCTATAAAGCAAAGGTTTCAGTTACACCCCATCTGCAAGGGTGTCCCATACCTCCACAAATGTAGCTACATGGACACATCACACTAAAGATCTAATAGGCAACAGCAGAACAACAAACTATTTTAGAATTAGTGAGAAGTTCTCAGAAAAGAAAAACATGATCATCCTTAAATCATAGTGGAAGCCCAAGTTTCCAAATCTACAAAGGTGACAATGTTTGTATGCATCTCTGTGCTGTTGAAAACTCCAGTAGGCATAAGAGAGAAAGTTAACCTGTTGAGGAGTACGGTCACAAATATGTGATCAGATGCAGCTGGGCCCCTGGGAGTATGATCAGAAATATGTGATTAGAACGTTTTCGAAAAAGGTTCTATAACATGACGCAACAATTCCCCTTAGGGACTTTTCTGCCATTAAACAATTTTAAGAACACTGGAACTATAGAATGTTCGCGTAGAATTCTAGAAGGAGCCAGGAAAATAATTCACTCTCTGGGGAACGGCATTGTCTTAAAGAATTCACTCCTCAACAGGTTAAGTTATGTGCTTGTCTTTCACATTTAAAAGAGAATCAAGTACGGGCTCTGTACTCTGTTTTTCTGTGTCTGAGTAGCAAACTCCATTCTCCACACAAGACACACAAACCCTACAGGCATGGCCTTTTTCATCTCATCTATCCCTCTCTCTTTCTCTCCCTCTCTTTCTTTCATGACCCCCTCCATCTATCCCTTGCTCTTTTTGTCTGTCACTCTGCTTTTCAACCCTCCCCCTCTTTCTCTTACCCTCCATTACCCTTCCGTGTCCTCTCCTTCCCCTCATGAGGGATAGTTTAAAATTAATTTACCAACAGGATAAAATATTCACCAGGTGGGATGCAGCTGATCTTTTTTTAAGGTTCAGAATCTAAAAATACTGTTGTTTCCTGGGTGCTCCACTTCGATGTCTCTGGAACTCTTCACATGCTTCAAACTCACACTCTATTCCTGGAACTGGTCAGGTTATTTTTAGACCTCCAAAGGGTGGCAGTTTTCCAGCGAGATCAAAGGCAGTGTGTCAGATTACAGCACATAGAATCAATGTAATTTAATTTAATTTGAGCTCCCCTTCATTTTTAAGCTCTACTAAAAGTGGCATGTCTTCAGCAGGTGCTCTGTAATGTGATTGGAATTGACCATTTCTTCCTCATTAACTGATTAAGCGTTACCCTGAAAGGATTCATGGGCATAACCTAGCACATTGCCTGGGCATTTTGAAATTCCTCCTCCAGAATGACTTTTGTTTCTTTTTATGTTCATGTTAGTAGGCACAGAGCAAGGCATCTTGGGTCAATTTCTGTTCTGCTTTTAGAATGTAAGTGCTGCTTTTAAATAAAGATTGCTTGCTAACTTGCTACTTATTTACTTAATTACTCATTCATTCATTCTATCACTCACTCGCTCGCTCGCTCAGCCAATTACTCACTCACTCACTCACTCACTCAGCCACCCACCCAAGGTTTTAAAAACCTTCTAGGCCAATCAAATCACAAATGGTCATGCACTATTTAATACAAGTGTAATTGACCGCTATGTCGCATAGCGATCTAATTACTCAAATCACTCCAAGGTGGTCTGGGGTGCATTTAACCACATATGTACCCTGATGCGTCCCTGTATTGTACAGTAACAGTGCCTTCACCCTTTCCGCAACATAGGCAGTATAATGAAATCTAACCACAACTGGTCAGCCAGCATCAATACATTGGAGATGCATGACAGAAACAGGTTTAAATGGTAATGTGTGTCAGCAACTTATGATTTAATTGCCCAAGATGCATTTTAAAAACCAAGTGTGAACAGGGCGTTTGCTGCTTACTTGGGTAGCTGCACTCTTAAAGTGAATGTGTTGAAAACTTGCGTTGTTTTTAACACATCTCTGTGTCCATATAGGGACAACACATTCGTTTTAAGAGTGTATCTCAGTACTGGCCCTGATCTGGCCTAGACTCATGATCACTCTTGAGTCAGCCACTCTGAGAGGACCGTTCTGTGGTTCTTAAAATCAGTGATGCGATTTCCCTGTTTGGTTTTGGACTTCCTTGACCAGTGGTGGTTTTTCGATGAGCCACTTTTATGGGACCACTGCGCTGCCACATAACTTTGAACTCCGCCGTCGGCCATAAACCTCAGAGCTCACCCGAGGGAGAATGGAAAACTCCATTATTGTCATTTCAAACCTAAGGGTGACCTTTGAGTCTCTCACACACACGCTGCCCAGAGCCCAGTGGCCACCGGTACGCATAGCTCACACACCCACAGCGTCCAGGCCGTCACCTGGAGGCAGCCTGCGCAACCTTTGGAAAAGAACAAAGTGTTACCCGAGTCCAAAAAAACAAAAAACGTAGTAGTGACTTAGTCGAGGTGTCGAAATCCTACTCAGCAATGCACTACACTCTTAATGTGGCAGATTGCTCTTTCAGGACAAAGTTTACACAACTACTCATCCAATCATTGATAAGATCAGTTAATGTTTACACTAACGATGCTGATAACTCAAAGGCTTCTGCAGAAAAGTTTGTTTGTGAAAAGTTATGTTTGTCATTCCAACAGCATAAATACATTTAATTCTCCCAGTCCTTGTTCACTGACAAGATATTGATCTGGAGGTGCATTTACAGATTTCTGTTTTACATCGTAATACTCTATTCAGTGGAATAGAGAGACAGAGGAGAGTTTATGTGGTTTAATGGTTTCATCATGCACGTTTCATATGCAGTAGCCAACTCAGTACTCAGGTGTCTCGTCTCTCTCACACACACACTCTCTCTCTCTCTCTCTTGCTCTCTCTCTCTCTCGCTCTCTCTCTCTCAATTCAATTCAATTTAAAAGTGCTTTATTGGCATGACAAATAGTTAGACATTTGTATTGCCAAAGCAATTATTACATACATTGAACATACAGGTATAAGACATGTACATAACAACAGACAAGGAATGTATCAGTGAATTATGTGCCTAAACGGACATTTATATAGAAAGCCTATAGTATGAATTATCGTAATGTAATATCATTTTTAAACAGAGGGTAGTGAGGGTGCACGTGTGTGTGGCTAGAGATATATCAGTGTGTGTGTGTGTGTGTGCGTGCGTGTGTGTTTCTGTGTGAGGATGTGTACAAATGTAGGTTCGATTTAAGTCACTCACTGTCCCTCAGTTGGTGACAGGCAAGGATGTACTGGGCAGCTATGATACAGCTGGATTTGTCTTCACCCAAAATAAAAGGTAATTTGCTTTGGATTGGTAGAGTCATAAAATTAGGATATTTTTCTTCAAATTTTGGGAAGTAAATTTCACAGATTGCTTGATTGTTTTGCATTCTGTTAAGAAATGGAGTTCAGTTTCAACAACATTGCCATTGCACTGCTTACAAAAGCATTCCTCTTTGAGCAGCCAGGTTTTCTTGTGTCTGCCAGTTTCTATAGCTAAGCGGTGGTTGCTGAGTCTGTATTTTGTGAACATATTTCTCAAATTGGTTTCTTTAATTTAAGTCAGGTAATTTGCAAGTGTATATTCTCTGTTTAGGGCCGAATAGCATTGCATTTTGCTTTGTGATTTGGTTTTTGATTGCTAATATTGATAACTAGATGTACCGCATAGCGGTACAAAACATGACCGCCGCTCAGTCCTGTACATCCGTTCCGCGAAAATAAATCACACTTCAATTTGTCTCCATATTTTACTCCATCCCCCACTCTTGAAACTTTTGTGTATGCTTGTTTGGCATGCCTGAGTGTGTGTGTGCGGCTGCACAGAAAGTACCCTACTGGTGCTGAAAAGGTGAATAGATTGTAGAATAGCCAAAGAAGATGTAGAATTGTTATAAAACCTTTAAAATCTCTAAACAATCACAAGTAGGGCAGTTCATCACAGTTCATCCATTGCAACTGGATTGATGAAAGGTCACTTACACCTGTAGGCTACATTGTATTTGGGAAAAGCAAAAGGTATCAGCATAATGTTATTTATTTATTTATTTATTTATTTTTTATGTATTTTTAAACAAAAACATCTCTGTCAGTTCCATGCCGTTTTCAACAGCTATCAAAAACAAAGGTAATTTTTGGATGGATGGATTTTTTGTGAATGTTTCTTCTTCTACATAAGATTTTAGTCATCTTTAGTTCATGTAATACTTTATTGTCAATGCACAAATTAAGTAACAGTAGTCTGAAACGTTATTGTTAATGCACAAATTAAGTAACAGTAGCCTAGTCTGAAACGAAATGCTGTTTTACATCTAACCAGTGGTGCAAATAACTGACATGTCCAAATGGGCCTTGATGAAATGCGTCGCTAGACTGTTCACACACATTTTAACGGGCCAAAGTTGAAGAGCTTTTGTCCGTTATTGTTAGTGCAAATATAGGCTGATTCATGTTCCCTTGCATTGTTTAACTGAGATCCATGGCTAGTCTGGCTTTCATCAGACCAAGCTCAATCTTTTAAGAAATCAAAAAATAAATAGCGGGCAGATCAGGCTGGGTTCACCCAGCCTAGTCCATAGGCACCCGATATTGTTTAATTTTCCGATTGAGATATACACGCTCTGGCTATTCTAAATGCAAAAATGCATCAGGGAGTTATGACAAAACGGTAACTAACAAACTAGATCCTAATAGAAAGCTGTTAGCTTCCCTAAGCTACAGGTAGGATTATAAGGTAGGCCTATTTACAACATAAATTGTCAATAGGCTATGCTGGCGACACAAATAAAATCTCCTTTGGAAGCCAATGGCTTACGCCTTACAGTATCAAGCGGACTTAAACTGTCATATCGTGGCGAAAAGTTGTAATAACATTCACGCAGCTCCATGAGTCAAGGAAAGCGCGAATGAAGTAGCCACTTCTAAATGGGACCCACTACACAGTAGCTTAAGGTGTTTTGCTAAAGCAGCCATAATGAAATGAAGGTGTCATTGTTTGGATACTTCACACACACGTGCTTTTTAATTTCACAGACTACAACTACCAAGCTGTAATCAAAGCACATCGATTCCCCTCTCACACCCTGCACGCACTTAAAACAAAATAAACAGGCGTCTCAGTCTCACGCATGTATAGGCAAAACTGTATCAGACCGGTGTAACGTTGGTAAATCTTCCATTGCACAGAATGATTTTGTAGCACGTGCAATAAATGACAGTCGAAAGATACAAACAGTGCTGCTATACATTTGCTTGGTATAACCGCATTTATAGTTTTCTACAAATGCAATAAATCAAATGCCTCCATCACTCAACCAACGCTAACGGTAACATTACATAGGTCCTTATTGATATTACAAGATTAACGTACCTGCAGTAAAAACCAAGCATGTCCGATAAACATCCTCAGATTTATTTCGGCTTCAAGAAGAAATGGGAATTACACTTCATGTGAACATCGTCCTATCCTTATTAGATGTTCGCTGCGGTAAATTACAGTCCTTCTATGAAGCGTCCATTGTTTTTTCCAACCCACTTTTAACTTCCAACAAAATTACGTCTCACTGCAACGATGCGCCATCTAGTGGACAAACGACTACTTCTCGCCAATACTGAAAATGCAGCCATGATGATGATGATGAATATTTATTTTGGCTTTCTTTTAATCCTACTGATTTTCAAATTACAAATGAGTGATTATGAGCCAGGTTGATGTGGGCCCTTGAGACCAACATACCATAAAAGATTCACAGAGAACTGAGTCTGCCCTACCCTCCTTTCGGGGGGTCCAGTCCAGCGGGGGGGCTGCAGATGAAAACGAAAAATGACGGTTCCATGCTATCCATGTGGGGGTACATGCCCACCAAGTTTTGTGTACCCCGGTCTTTCAGTGTCCCAGGAATCCTTGTTGGTGTACGTCACTAAATGTACACATAAATTATTTTATTGTAAGGCCCCCCATGAACGAAAGTACACAAAACTTGGCATGCATTCGGAGGGTGTCATAATGATCCTACACTTTTAATTTCGTGCAGTTTTGACCTTGTCAGCCAGAGATATTGAGATGAAAACACCTAATTTTTTGCTTTTTAATTTTTAACTAGGTGGCGCTATACATGAAATAAGTGGTAATGGGATGGGTTGACATGCCCCCTTAAGACCAACATACAAAAAAAAGGTGGACCTCCTAGGCCCTACGGTTCTCGAGATATTCACAGAAAACTGTCTCCGGCCACCTACAGGCCAGTTGGTGTATAGTAACATAAATTAATTTATTGTGTGGCCCCCCATGAACGGAATTCCACAAAACTTGGCGTGCATACAGAGGGTGTCATAATGATCCTACACTTCCAGTTTCGTGCAGTTTTGACTATGTTAGGTCACAGATACCTTCAATTACACCACCTCATTTTTACTTTTTTGTGTTTAACTAGGTGGCGCTATACATGAAATGAGTGGTTATGGAATGGGTTGACATGGCCCCTTGAGATCAACATACAAAAAAAAAATGGTCCTCCTAAACCCTACGGTTTTTGAGATATTCACAGAAAACTGTGTCTGCCCTACCCTCCTTTCGGGGGGTCCAATTCAGCGGGGGGGCTACAGATCAAAACGAAAAACGATGGTTCCATGCTATCCATGTGGGGTTACATGCCCACCAAGTTTCATGTACCCCGGTCTTTCAGTGTCCCGGGAATCATTGACGGAAATTTGGGCATGCGAAAAAGAAATGCCTTCGCTGCGCGGCGGTCATAATAATTATCTTTTAAATATGAGGAAATTTGCTTTGGTGGAGTATGTTGGGTAATTTGGACCTGGTCTTGCACGCCTGGGGTGTTAGTATGTGTTAGTAGAAAAGGTTGGCTGTGGACCAGGTTGGTAGGAGAGGTCTTGTCTTTGCTCAACTCTTGGTATTGCAAGGCTTTGTAATGGAAATTGTGTGGGTCACTTAATTTGAGGTGTTTCCAGAATTTGCCCTTTTTTGAATTTTAATTAGAAGAGGATATTGGCCTAATTCTGCCCTGCACGCGTTGTTTGTTGAATGCCGATGGACTTTTAGGATGGTTTTGCAGAACTCAACGTGCAGGGTCTCAATTGGATGTTTTTCCCATTTATCCAATTCCTGATTTCTGAAGTGGGCCCCACACTTCACTGCCATAAAGGGCAATTGGTTCTATCACTGATGAGAATATTTTAAGCCAAATTTGGACTGGAATTTCAAAAGGAACTTGTCTTTTTATGGCATATAGAGCCCTGCGTGCCTTGTCTCTTAGTTCATTCACTGCCATGTTAAATTTTCCATTGTACTTGATTCTAAGGCCTAGGTAAGTATAATCTGTAACATGTTTAATTACTTGTGGTCCTAAGCTAAATGTATGCTCTCTTCCCTGATATCTGGATCCTTTTTGAAAGGTCATTATTTTGGTTTTGTTTGTATTAACTGCCAGGGCCCAGGTCTGGCAAAACTTTTGAAGGAGTTCTAGTTGAGTTTGGAGTCCTTTCTCCATTGATGAAAGAAGGACTAGATCATCTGCAAAGAGCAGGAATGTGGCCTCACTGTCGTGCAGAGTGGGTCCAGTGGCTGGTGACTTTTCCAGTATAGTCGCCAACTCATTTATATATATATTAAATAGGGTCGGGCTTAGAGGGCAGCCCTGCCTCACTCTGCACTCTTGAGGGATATATTGAGTTCTTTTGGATCCAATTTTAATGGCGCATTTAGCTCCTGAATACATTGATTTTATAATGTCATATGTTTTACCCCCTACACCACTTTCAATTAATTTGTAGAATAATCCATTGTGCCAAATAGAATCGAAAGCTTTTTTGAAGTCAACAAAACAAGAGAACAATTTATTTCGATTTTGGGTATGTTTTTCTATTAGGGTGTGTAGGGTGTAAATATGATCGGTAGTGCGATAATTTGGTAAGAATCCAATCTGGCTTTTACTCAAGACATTGTGTTTCATAAGGAAGTTTAGGAGCCGTGTGTTAATAATACTACAGAATAACTTCCCCAGGTTGCTGTTCACACAAATGCCTCGGTAATTGTTGGGGTCAAATTTATCTCCATTTTTATACATTGGTGTAACTAATCCATGATTCCAGATGTCAGGGAAATAACCCACACTCAGAACTAGATTGAATAATTTAAGAATAACCAATCTAAATTTTCCATTTATACATTTTAGCATTTCATTTAAAATGCAGTCAGGTCCATATGCTTTTTTATGCTTCAATTTTTTAATGTGGGTGAGAAGGTCCTGTTCAGTGATTGAGGAGTCAAGTGGGTTTTGTTATTTTCCGTCATTTTGATGAATATTGTGAGTTGGCTGTGATCTGATAGGGGATCTGTGATCTGTGATCTGTGATCTCTCTCTCTCTCTCTCTCTCTCCCTCTCTCCCTCTCTCTCTCTCCCCCTCTTTCTCTCGCTCTCTCCTTCTCTCCCTCTCTCTCTCTCTCTCTCTCTCTCTCTCTCTCCCTCTCTCTCTCTCTCTCTCATTTGAACTGCCCTGCACTGCTGCCCTCTACAGTGTGTTGGTGTGGCTGTGGGGTGAGAGGTCAGCGGGCTGGGAGGAACCTGGAGTGATTTAATTTGTTTGTTTGAGGGAGGGAGAGAGAGAGAGAGAGAGAGAGAGAGAGATAGAGAAAGGGAGAGCGAAAGATAAAAAAGAGAGAGAGAGAGAATAAAATCAGGAGTAAAATTTGAGCTCTCATAATGGGAATGTTCTCTATTCATTTTTTTCACGCCTCAGACACTGAAACTAATTAGGAGTTGAGTTATCGTTGTTACATTTTGTTATTCACATGTGCTCTTGGGTTTGTTGACCTATAAAAGGCCTGCGTTGCTACGTAATTTCATCCTAATGGAATCTGTCTCTGTTCAGTGACTTCTTTTGTGAGCCAGCCAGTAAATGGCGAATCCCTCAAAAAGATGACACAAGCTGACACTGTCCTTTGCAGCTTGCATGTAACACTGATGAACAACATTGTTATACAAAAGAGAAGGCTACGCTGCAGCAGGAAAGACTCACATATGACTCATTTGTGTGGAAAGCCAATAATCAGTGTTTTTTTTTTTATTGTGAGAGAGACTGATGATAGCATTCTCCCTGAGCAGTGATTGGCCTCCGTCCTCACACACACACTGATGGCAACAGCACAGATGGCTTGCTTTGGTGCCTTTGTTGTCTTTTAGTCTAAACATTGTGAAGTACCAAAACCCGAAAGGCAAGCAAAGCCTTTCTAGATGTAAATATTCATTATATAAATATTCCTCTTGGTAATAGCCTTTTATTCATTTGTAATCCCTGGTAAACCTGTCAGGAGCTTCATCCCCCCAGTTTATGGGGAATGTGCCAGGCAAGTCTACTTTTCTATCCGCGAAGTGGGAGGGCTGGCGGGCGGGCAGGTCCTCCAGAAAGAAATAAAAACTCGGTTTCCTAACTGTACGTGTCTTTAAAGCTCCTAAAATTACACTCGTCTTTGGACTGTGATAGAGAACATCTGGGCAGAGCAAGAAACCTTCCATCCTCGGCTGTGCCGCATCGCGCGTTAGTCCCCCAGCCAGACGCCGACTCTCACACACACACACACACACACACACACACACACTCTCACACACACACTAGGCAGCCCTGCTCCAGGATGCATCCCGCTCTCCTGCCTCGCTCACTGCCCTTACAGCTGCTGGTGCTGACTGCCCTGGTCTATGTCCAGTCCTACCCTTACGACCAGTACCCTCACGACCAGCCCAACTACATCTACGACGAGCCATGGGTCAACCAGTTCCGGCAGGGCTTCAACTTCCAGTGCCCACACGGCGAGGCACTGGTGGCCATCCGCAGCTACTTCAGCGAGAAGGAAGGCATGGACCGGGTGTGGAGCTTCGAGTGCCAACGCACTCCCTATGGCCTCGGTGAGCCCACCGAGTGCTGGTGGGACGACATCAACCGCGCCGGGTTGGAATGGTAGGTGCCCTCATCCTCTGTGCATATGTGTGTGTGTGTGTGTGTGTGTGTGTGTGTGTGTGTGTGTGAGAGAGAGAGAGAGAGAGAGAGAGAGAGATAGAAAGAGTCACTTTTTAATGAGTGTGTGCTGAAAGATGTGATGGCTGGCTAGAGTGAGCTGTAAACTGTCCATAAGATGCCCAGCAGTGGCATAATCTTGTCCCTGAGCATCTGGCTGGTGCCATTTCGGACTGCGAGATTGCAGATATTCCCAAGTCATCTGGTCTCACAGAAAATTAACCAAGAAAGTATGTGACACTATTTTCACAGAATTTTCAGAGCTAACAAACATGGTCGAGTGTCTCATATCATTGATGGATATGTAATTCATTTGTTTTAACAGGCTTAGTTAACCTTTTTGCAAACACCGCGCTCTCCCGTTCGTTTTCTTGTGGGTGCGTGATCCAGGAAACTTACAGAAAACCAAAGATTGGTCGAACTCCAAAAAATAAATTTTCTCTCGCTGATTTATTTTATTAGCAACAGGGGTAAATGAACAAAAGTTTTGGCCTTATGGCCTTCGTCAGTGTGTCAGGCTTAAATTTGGTTTAATCTACAAAACCCCACTGTAACCTGATTAAAATATCAGTTTCTTCCATATTCATGTGTCATTTAATGCAATATAGCAGATGAGTATATTCAGTAAAAGAATCAACGCCAGGTTGTCTGCACAACTGTGTAATCACCCTCCACTTAGAATCCAGATCTCAGTCTCGTTTCAGCTTTCTCTGGAAATTGAAAGGAAATGCATGTTTTTTTCACGTTAACCCCATATTTTATATACATTTTATGGTTTATGGTTTTTATCTATTCAAAAGTGACTTTAGACAGTATAAATGGAGATATTGTGATAAATGTACTGTACTCTAAAACATCTCAATGTAAAAAGATCCACAACAGTTTGCCAGAGAGTCAGTTTGATTCCAAATATGAATGAGACAATAGACAATATGCAATATGCAAAAGACAATAGACAATGTCAGTCACAAGCCAGAAAAAAATATAGCTATGGTTAAACTGTCTTGGAGAGGCTGATGCGGGAGGTGGCTTCCCATCATCCAGGATCTACTGTAGTCACACTGCAATCTTTGTGGAGACACTGGAGTGCTCGGAAGACCCAGACAGACAGGAGTCATTTCAGTATGATTGCGCCAACAATGGAGGGGAACAATAAGGAATGTTTTTGTGTTTGCATGCTTTGCATACCTGGTATGCGCTTGTTGCCAGCCTTTGCATATAGATTTACATACACAATGGGAATAGAGAATGGTCCGAGTGGCGACTTCTCACTTCTCGTCATTATGAGAAATGGACGTATGATTGGTGTCATTCTAAGAGCAAATAGGGCAAGGACCAGCAGCTGTTCAGCATTAGCGTCTGAGTCATTTATTTATCATGGACAGCTTTATATAGTTGATAAATAGAAACAGGCAGGGATGCGAGGCAGATGTGTTTGTGCCTGTTGCATTTGCGTCCAATTTACTGTCCAGTTCCACACTCTGGCTGCAGAGCGATGACCGCACATCCTCCCTCTCAATGCAAGAACATCGTGGCAAAGTGCAGCTGCTGCTTGTTACTCTCCAAATGACCATTAAAATGAGGCTGCGCACCGGCTGTGTGGCGCAGAAGGCCTGGACACAACCCACCTGTGGTCAGGCTGTTCTCAAGCTAACATGTTATTTCATCTTTATATGCTGGTAAAAATGTCAGAAGCCCTTAATTATAGCATTAGTGTTACGTGAATGCAATTAAATTGTGCAAAATGCTTTTGAACAAGAATGACAGTGACTGTGCTGGGGGGGGGGGGGGGGGGGGGTTTGTTTTGCTATTATTGAATGCATTCTTAAAGACATTGAACAATATTATAATTTCTGTAAAAGCAAATAGTGTTAATGCAGTGCAACAACTATGTCACACCCCAATATAAAAGTTGAATATCTCAAGATGCATTTCCAACATTTCCATCTTATGTTTCTGGAAAAGTGCAGGCATGGCAATTCACAGCCATATGCATTAGAGGGGTTAAAGCAGCACTAAAGAGGATTTCCTCTCGGGGTCCCCCTACAGTTTAGAAGCGCAATAATAAACAAAGAGAAAGAGATTTCAGAATTCCTGTAGCATATAACAGCTCTTTTCCATTTTCCAGTGTTCCTACCCGAACACAAAAAGTTGCTAGGTTGGTAATCGCCTATGGAGGTTATGTCATGTTATGAGGTTGGTTGGTAATCGTCATGTTATGAGGTTATGTGCCATCAAAATGATTTTGAAAATGTTATGATATCTCTTACCTGTTGAAAACTCTTAAAGGAACCATATGTAAGATGGTGGCCAAAACTGGTACTGCAATCCCTTTCAAATTACTGTAGAGCGATGTATCCCCTCCTCCCCCACAACATAACATGACAAAACACAACATCAGTTGAGGGCTGCAAATTCACTTTTTAAATGACAATATCCTGGCCGGACTACTGTTGTCAGTGATATAAGTATTTGAAATAAACATGATTTCTTAATGTCTAGTGACTTATCAGGGCCATTTTATGATTAATTGAAATACAGTTCTTACATACGGTTCCTTTAAGGGTGCCTTTAAGAAAGACGTCAGAGAACAGATCTCCCTGTGTTTACCCAGACAGTCCATTAGCATGATCTCTCCCGGGTAAGTGAATGCTATTTTTCTCAACTAACAAAGATAGGCCAGAGCTGCATGTGTTAGTAATGTATTAATACAGGTCTATGTATAGACAACATCTGCATACTTCATGGCCATTAAAACAAGCTCTACATGCTTCCTGAGGACAATGTGTTCTGCATGTGTTCTGGTTATCATGGGCTTACCACAGGCTTGTTTTGACCAATGACACACATGTACGCAAACCACGTAAAGGTCATTATTGTCATACAACACACGCCCCTAGGTCGCCTTGCTTCAGCTGACTTTGGTCTTGTTGCATGAACAATGACCAGGTGCATTGCTGGTTTGACCAGGAACAATGACCAGGTGGGCTACTGCTCAGTGACCATCTGTAGTAAAGGTAGTAGTAAATGGTAAATGGTCACACAGTAATGCCTCACATTCACCCATTCACACACACATACATACACACACACACACACACACACACACACACACACACTGATGGTGGAGGATACCATGCAAGGCACCAACCAGCACATCAGGAGCAGTTTGGGGTTCAGTGTCTTGCTCAAGGGCATTTGACGGGTTCTGATTACAGAACAACTCTTCCTCCTCCTGAGCCACCACCAGTACTGTCCTGCAATCCGCAAACAAGGTGTACTACACGGCTATAGGATCAATTAAACAGTAAACAGGTGTAGCATACTTCATCGCTGCAGGAACTCTGAACTGGTGAACTACATCGCCACAGTGTTACAGGATGCAGGATGTACAATGCTACAGGAAAAATTAAACAGGTGTAGCAACAGGCACAGACTTTGCCTCAGCTCATTTGTATTTGTCATGTTCATTCATCAAGTAGATCCTTATCAAGTCACCTGCAAAATAAACATACCGGTATGTCTTCATTCAATTTAAGTTCCTGGGCGTTACCATCTCAGAAGACCTCACCTGGGACAGTCACACTCAGAACACTGTAAAAAAAGGCCAACAACGTCTGTACCACTTCAGACGATTGAGTCTGAATCTTGAATATGTCTTCATTCAACATATCTTTAACATGATGAGTCAGTCATATGGTTGTGTGGAGTAGGGAAACCGTTGGCAAACAGAGAGCAACGTTTCTAATGGGGATGATGAATGTGCTCAAGAGTACTCTGGGAGTCGGATTACAGCGCACATCATGACAGCTGCCTGCTCCTCACTGCGTATGAATGGCATGCCTGCCTACGCATGGAAACACCTTCAAGTGAACGCGTGCTGGCTGATTATGGATTGCAGACTGTGCGGCATGTGATCCCAGGGCCTGATGTCAACCCTTCTTACAATGAGTTCCAGTCCATGCATTATGATCTTATTCAGACTACATGTAACTGAGTTTTATTAACTTGTTTTAGAAAACAACATCTGAAAAAAATAAACAATCAAAAGCCTCAATCTGGCTCCCAGAAAGAAACAAAAAATGTGTCTCCCTAAAATATCCAGAGAGAAAAATATAGCAAAGAAACAAAAGAAAACCAAAACACACAGGATTGCCAAACAGACATGACAAAGCACCATTTCCTCTCAGTCTCATTATTAGACATCACACTGATTCCCTTGGCAAATGCATGCACTCTCAGGGGACAGCAGCCCTCACAGGCTTCCTAAGGGGTTAAAGCAATCTAAGAAACAGGCCCCTCTAATCAGAGGCTTGTTCACTCCTGCTGCAGAACAGCAGCATGGGACCACATAAGCTGTATTATTCAGCACAAAAACGCCTCCCAATCCGCTTCCCAGACTGGTCTTATGGGTTTATTCGACTTGTAAACTGCGGGGAGTCACTGCACTTTACTGCATCTCAAAGACCAAGAGGCGCCACAGAAAAGCGTCCCTCACAAAAGCGATATTTACAAAACCCACCTGAGGAGGCAGAGTGACTGGATGGGATTGTGATTAAATGTGTAGTTATAGTCTCTCGGAGCTTAGTAGTTTGTGTTTGACTACTACGCTACAGAAACCTTGCATAGTGTAGCACAATGTAGAGACGAAGAGCTCAGTAAATTCACTCTTTAAATAGAGTTACTAGCTGTTAACCGGCAGTTTGTCTGTTCGTATAAGTTTGTTACAAGTTTGTTATGCAATCTCATGTAGGCTGTAACATGTCTTGCGGCCTGGCTAAATGTATACTCCCAATGAAAGCCCAAATAGGGCACCAAAATTACCAGGGCAAGGGGCCCAGGCATGAACTTCCTCCTCGAAAAAAACACGACCGCTGAAGCCTATGTGGCTCTGCTAACTGGAACGACCCAAATGATTTGTGCCACAGAAACAGAACTCAAAGAGTTGCTGGAGTATCCGAGGCATTTGCCAGCTTCAGTCTGGCTCCCTCGCTTTGTACTTGGTCCATGTTCTGGTGGGGCCTTTATCCCGTATACTGGCGGTCTCTCAACGTTTCCACAAAACTTTCCATGTTGGGTCTGCGCTACAAGCCCATAAATGTCAGTGCCATATCCTTTTTATTTGGAGGTGCACTCGTGTTTGGCTGGGTATTATGGTGAAAGCACCTCTTGCCCTGGGGAACCCTGATGTGGTTTGTCCTTACATGACCGTCAGTCTCCAGTGAAACATGACCAACTCTCTCTCTCTCTCTCTCTCTCTCTCTCTCTCTCTCTCTCTGTCTCCCCCTCTGTTTATGAATTCACATCGTAACTCTCGAAACGTTTATCAATCTTTTCAATGTTCCCGGATCAAAGCTGTCAGGAAGTGATGGAAAACAAAGCTAAGCTGGTGAAGCAGAGAACTGAGGAGTAAACTTCATGTCAGTCAGTGTCACGGTCAGCCCCTTCTCATTCACGTGCCGTCCTCTCCCTCCCCTGCGGCTTATTCCTCTTACTGGACAACAGACAGGGATAGCCAGAGAGAGAGAGGGGGGGAGAAAGAGAGAGAGATGGGGAGGAAATGAGAGAGAGAGAGTGCTTGGTTACGTTTCACTGATGATTGACGTCTGAGAGAGAGTGGATAAACAGTGAGAATACTGTGAACTGTAGGTATCAGAATCAATATTTATTAGAAGACGTAGGTGCATCCACAATGGCTCGTGTAATGTCTCTAATGAACTGGTGATCCCCAGAGCCTGTGTTTGTTAAAGTGGCACGCAGAAAGGGCTGGGCACTGGGTTAATTGGATACACCAACACTGCCCATCATGCAGTGGAAAATCTGCCCCTCCACCAGCCCTCCATAGAGGGTTTCCTTTGTGCACGTCTGCCCATCCCAGATAACCCCCACCCCACCCAAGATTGCTTGGTTGATATGGCTGTATGCCTCCTGTTTGAATAGGAGAGGAGTTAACCAGTCTTGTTCCAGATGTCAGTTTACCAATGTATGAATGTGTGTTGTTCAAACACAGACTTGAGTCTTCTGTATTTTCAACCACAAAAGATAGATAGATAGATAGATAGATAGATAGATAGATAGATAGATAGATACTTTATTGATCCCCAGGGGAAATTCAAGGTCTCAGCAGCAGCATACATACAACACAAACACATTCTTTAACAGCAGAAAGAGTAATTAAAGTATATAATATAAAAACACAACTAAGCAGTAAGGACAGTAGAAGATAAAGAATATGCTAAATATACTAAAATACAAATTATACTAACACTTAATACAATATATAAAAATATACTAAAATACAAATTACAAAAATACAAATTATACTAACACTTAATCTAAATCAATTCTAAAAACAGTATCCACAGAGTGGGGATTGATAAATGAGAGGCGCTTAGATAAGAGTGCATCTTTGTACACTAACTTAAGAGTTGTTTGTTTTGGTTCTCTTCTGAAGTGTGTGTAAACAAGGCACATCATTGTCATTGATTGCTTCACACACAACCCCATATGTTTCATTTGTCCACACTTCATTGCATGTGAACACACATGGCTACTTCCTGACGTCCCTGTACGATGGTGGACTTGGTTACCTCCGCACAAAGTGACTTGTTTACCTCCGCACAAAGTGACTTGTTTACCTCCACTTAAAGTGTGAATGCTCTGGGTTGAACCCTTCCACACCCCACCCTGTGGATCAATGGCTGATACTCTTAAGGGTTCCCCCTCTCACTCTATCAATGCAGTCACTTTGATTTGCACTCAGGCAAAGAAAATATCACTCCGCCGGGAGAGGCCTTGCCTCATTCCAATTGGCTGGGCTCCGTTGCCCAGGGTGCCTGTGTTGCCATGACAGTGCAGGGGCAACATGTGGCTGATGTCGCTCCGTGGCTCTGTTGTGATGACAACAGCCAGTATGGGCCATATACAGGTTGTTCTGTAAACAAACCCATGCTTACACAAAACCCGAGGACAACACTGGTGCTTCGGGTAACTCAACACCACCTGTGACTCCACACACACACACACACACACACACACACACACACACAGAAACACACGCACACACACACACACACACACACACACACACACACACACACACACAGTAGTCCTTTAAACACTGTTTTCTTTGGCTGCTGCTATTTCAGATTTTCTCTGATTGAGCTTTGCTAACTCTGGCTGTGATAGATCAAAATCTCCAGAGCTTAAATCTCTGAACGAATCAGAAAGATCACGGCCTTGCATCAAGAAATCAGAAAGATCACGGCCTTGCATCAAGGCCCAAGTTTCCACCTCTGCACTAGGCTTGTATCTAATTAATTCTTCACTAATTACAGGGGAATAACTGACAGGAGCTTTCAGATGTGTGGAGTGTGGAATAATTGTGAATTAGGATACAGATCATTTTCGTCATGGTGACAGTGCCAGAGACATCAGTGGCTCCCAATGGGGTTGTTGTTCTCCAACTGTCGACGTGTCAGATCGGTTCTTCTTCTTGCATTCCTGTTACCTGCTGTGCTTATGAGGACCCACGGGTATGTCTCATCTTCACTGAGACAGATGTGAAAACCAGCTAGACATTACAGTGGGATTCATGGTCTTCAAGGCATACAATTCAAGTTAGACTAAGGCCAAACCGACCTACAAACAAATTAAAGTGTGTGAACAGGGGGATGACAAGCACTGGCTCTATATATAATTTGACAGAAAAATGAGAATACATCCATTATGTGCTTAAATTACACAAGAATACATCCATTACGTGCCACAACCACTATGCTTCCAGAGGTGGTGTAGAAATGTTTTTGCAAAATTATATCTCTGAAAGGGGTCTTCACTCATGTCAGCAAAGCTGATGACATTTAGCTGCCTGTCTAATGCAAACTAAAAAATGCAAACTGTTTTATACAGCAGTAGCCATCATTGGCATGGTTCACATATATTTTCACCTGATCCTTAAATGCATACAGGACTATTGCCAATTGCAAAAAAAACAAAAAAACATAAAGATTCATCTGGAAAACATTTGCCACTATAGACATTTTGTTTGATTTTCATTACATATTTATGTTATAAGCTTACATTTTAATTTGGGCGATGGTAGTGTAGGTTAAGGAGCAGTAGCCTGAAAAGTTGTGGGTTCAATTCCCGGCTTCCACCGTTGTGCCCTTAAGTAAGTTGCTCCGGGGACTTTGCCCCTCGTAATATAATTGACATTTGGATAAAAGTGTCTGCTAAATGGATACATGTAATGTAAATGTACATTTTCAACAGTGTGATTCAATAACAAGTGTTATTCTTTCTTTGACATCTACTAATTCCTTCTTGTGCCTTATTCCAAATTAAAGGTCATATATTTCTACATAGCCTTTTGTGCTCTCAGTGCATCCCACCAATAACTTTGGTGTTATGGCAGATTGCCATGCCAGGTAAGCTACAAGAAAACCATTTGCGTCAAACCCATTTAACTTCCTTCTCTTGTGCTTCCCAGGACTTCCATGTGCACCAATAACGGGCTGGTGGCCGGTGTGCAGAGCCAATACTTTAGCGCGGTTCTGGACCGCGAGTGGCAATTCTATTGCTGCCGATACAGCCGCCGGTGCCCCTACTCCTGCTGGTAGGTCTGGGTCAGGTCATTCAAGGTCATTCTAATAACATCATGTGTCCCTCCACCTGTTCACTATGTCAGGACAATGTCTTCACCCTGTAATAAAGACTGTATATTGTATTCCTCTGTAGGAAGACCCAGGAGAATCCTAACTACTATCAAGAAGAATCTGACTTTGTCATCCCAAGCTATGGCTACTTCATCCGAGGGGCCAGCACTACTTTCAGTGGAGTGCTCAGGTTGGCTGATAGTAATGATTTTTCTCTTCTTGCTGCAGATTCCTGACATACAGTGCCTCTTTGTTTGCAGATGTTAAACAATGGCATTGACCGTAGCCATGGAGACAGTAACCTTCTTTCTGGTTTGTTTCAGGGATCGGCAGTGGAAGTACACTCTGTGCAGGATGACAGAGCATGACTGTCACTTTGAGAATTTTTAACTCACGCGAAAAAAAGTTGTGATTTTAACTCACAAGTATGGTGCTTCCACACACACATTTTTTTATACATTTTCACATTTGAACCACTATTATTCTTGTAAATGGAAAGTATCTGTAAAAACTAACTCTATTATATTGTTTGACTGACACTGTGTAATGTAGGCTAGTTGTGTCCTAGTGTGTTATCGTTTTGTTTCTTTATGATCTTAATCAATCTTTGTTGTTATTTACATTTAGATAGAAATACACAAACAATAATTATTCTCAAAATATAACAACACACTCATGATGTCATGTCAGTTTAAAAACACTCAATATAAACACTTGTAATAAAACTAATAAAATGATACTGACCTAAACAAACCTGCGTCTGCCTGTTCTGAATCTCTCTCTCCATGCTATTTCTTTACAAATACTCGGAAATGTTCATTGTGACACACAAATCGAAACTCCTCATACCTTGCTGGGTTGTGCTAGCTCCAGGTAAATAATATTTATTAATTATTATTATGTTTATATGCTCAAAAGCAGTCAGCAAGTTCATTATCAGAGCGCAGACAGAATGGGCTGTTCGTGCATAAGTGGCGAAGTGCTAATCATTTCTTGAATGTCATTTTTTTTTATTGTAAGTCACAAAGCTGAATCAATATAGATGAAGTTGAATCGCTTATATTTTCCTCTGAGAGGAGCACACTTCACTGTTTTGTTTTCCAGTAAAGTGACTTGACATAAATCACACTGTATCGCGCGGCCATTGCTTCCTAGCTCGAGACTCTTATCGCTACGGGGCAGTAATTATTGCTGTCTGCTGGCTGTGTTGTGTTGTGTGCATGGTGCATGTCTCACTTACCCTGACCACACCAAGTCTGGGCTGTCAGAGACTAAACCCACACCAGTGTCTCATCCAGCAGCTTTAAAGACGGGCTGTGCCCTCAGAATATATAGCGGGTAGGAAATGGCCGTGTGTGGTATGCTATTGAAGCTTTTTAAATGGCATATCCAAAGACAATACTGGCAAGGCAGCAGTGACCAAAGGGGAAGCCCATCTGTGCTTTGTGTTTAAGTGGACTGGCTACACCTCAGTAGTGAGGGCAGACAGACATGGGTTCTGAAGGTCACTCTCTATGGTCAAGGTTATTCACTCATTCAGAGACATAGCATATGGGACTCAAAATAGAATAGAAAATGTATACAAATGTGCTTTGCCAAGGAAACTCTTAAGGCATGGGAATAAGTGGCAGGGAATGAGTATAGATGAATATAGAATAGTGTAAATAAATGTCCAGTCATACCTTGGAACTTTCCAGAAGCAATATGTTTACAGCCCTTAACACAGGCCCCAAAATATCCTCGATTCATAGAATGATAAAATCAGACACCAAAATATTTACACATACCACATAAGTTAAGACTGCTGTACGCCTTTAGTCAGCCCACAACCTTTAAAAGATTACTTCATGGGGTATTTCAAGACTGTGGTTTAGCGACAATGAGCTAGGTTAACTCAGAGTAACTTAGCTTTATCACTAAACCACATTCTTGGACCTTCATTCTTAAGTAGCAAGTGCTAGAACATAGCTAGAAAGTACCATGACAGCTGTGAACCGCAGTTATCTCCTCCTAACACACGGGGCCAAGTTTGGTCTGGCCATCTCTCTCCCTTATTCCCTTAGGGCTACTGTTTACAGCACGGGTGGCGGGTCATTGGCTTCATCCCACCCCCTACCCCGTGCTGGGTCCAGGCCAGCAGCTGCAGCCACCCTCTCCAGTGTGGACAGTTGGGTCCAGGCCAGCGGTCCTCCACTCTGTTTATTTATGGCGACTGGGCCAAGCATCACAGAGTAACACGAGCCGTCTCTCCAAGCCCCTGCTCTGCTCTGACCCACCATGACAGGACACGTCACTGACCATGGGGACACATGCAGCTCCCCAGTGTGTTTGTGTGTGTGTGTGTGTGTGTGCGTGGGGGTATGGAGGTCTCCAAGTGGTTAAGTGCACATAGTGTTGAAATTCCTCCTAATGAAATGAACATAGTGATAGGGAGGTAAGGAAAGTTGATTTATTAGTTCAAACCCTTACACATCTCCTAACCACTTGGTAGCGACACTTCCACAATTGACAGTAGTGGAGATGAGAGATGGATTATTCTCATAGCAGAATGAATGGGTGTGGAGATGAGAGTTTATCAGTTATGCATTTCTGTACTACTCTTCAGCAACCTTTCCAGTCGTTTAAGTGCTAAGCTGAGGGCTTTAATGTAAACACTGTCAATTCCCAAATGCAATTAAAGTTTAAATGTCTGTAATTATGGTCTGAAGCAGGAATGAGTGGGGCTGCACCATTTAAACAACAATCACTCTGGAAAACCAGTCAGTTACGCCAAATGTGTAATTATGGGATAAATCCCAAACTGATGAAAAACACAAAAATATGTTTCTCTGTTTCTAAGTTAGCTCAGTGCCTGTGCTCCACAGGCTGTTCTTATCTCCATGTCCTCCTCATAGTAGCAGTTTATGGCTGATAGGAATGAATGCTTTTCAAATGGATGCACAATGGAGTGAGTATCAAACATATACAAACAACTGTATGCTACATGTCAACTAAAATGAGGGTGTTCAAAGCCTCTTCATAAAAGCCAAATCTGTGTAACAAAGAGTACAAAAACACCCTGTTTTTTCAAAGCATCACAAAGCACGCGTGATACAATGTGACAGTTTATATAGACATCTGCTGCATGGGTGGACTAAACATACTTTGCAAGCCGATTGTTTTGCACTGAACCAAAAGTGACATGGCTGCCACAAAGGACAAGAACACGAGACTGGGGCTATATGGCCCAAGGCTGGAGCTATAGGTCCATCCCTGAAGTCAACAGACTGGATCAAGCATTGAGCAGGGCCAGACCAGCATCAGATCTGGGCCAGTGCCCGTTTGAAGTTGTGGACACGTGATGTTTTTGACCGTGGCATGTGCCGGGTGTGTCGGGCGTACAGCAGAGCTCCATTCTTTAGTGGGCCTCCACGGAAGTCTCTGAGCGCCGGCCCGGGGTCCAGACGACATGTTCCATTAGGCACGCCTCGCCGGAGGACAAACGTGCCGGCGGCCGAGACCAGATTGAGAGCGGCAGGGGACTTTAGAGGCTAATTGGGGATTAGGCACTCCGGTTTTGGGAATAAGTGGCTGATGGCTCCATAGCTGGCCGGCCACAAGCAGATTAGGACATTAAAACCACTGGTCACTACAGGGGTGCGGCCGCCGGGTGAAAGTGTCCAATTCGGTGGCCTGCTGAGGGGGGAGGACGAGTCGGCAACTCAAAGTAGCCACGCCACACGACCACAACAACGGAGCCACACACACACACACACACACATACTGACACACAAACACACATGCATACTTACACACACACACTCACATATTCACACACACACATGCTCTCACACACACAAGTACTCACACACACAAGTACTCACACACACAAGTACACACAAACACACACACACACACACACACACACACACACACACACACACACACACACTGTGCAGCAAGAAGACATCTTGTTTTACTCCACACACACACACCCATACACAAAGCACTACAGGGGCCCAACCTTCTGTTACCCCCTGAGGTGAGCGCCCTTGTTTTCCTTCCCAGCCTGTCATGTCACAGAACAACAGGCTCTTGATATCTCCGAGTTTTCTGCTGTGTCTACCTGGTCCTGACCCTCAGAAGACCCTCAGAGGAGCAGGATGGACCTCCATCTTTTCCAGAGAAGTCCAGCTGTAGCCCCTGAAGCACAAAGCACAAGTTACACACGACCACCGCTGTTTCTCACATTTGTCAATAGTCGCACGCCATGGATGTTTCTCATGCTCATGAACACAAGCTGTGCATTAGTGAAGAATGGTCAACATGGAATGGGAATGGGAAACCCTCACTATGCATTTAGCACACATGGGCCCTCTGCACACAGTGTCCAGTGAAGTGGATAGAGAATGGTATTACTGTAACTTATTACATGGCTTTTCAAAAGGCAAGTAGAACGCTCCATTGACTTAAATGGAATTTCCCAAAGTTCTAGCGGTCATTATTTCCGAGGAAAGGACCTCTGAAAAAAATAATGACCGCTGTCAATGGCAACGGAGTTTGTGCTTCTAATTCAGGTATTTCATATCACTACACAAGGACTGGAACTTCATTCAAAAGTGAAAGCAGACGGTTGATCAGCTGTGTTCTAAAGAATGTTTGATTCAAGTTCAGCGTGTGTTGTTGCAAACTATTTGTTTCAGCAAATGCCACGATGAACGGTAACAAATAGGCTAGGCTATGTAGGCTAAAGTCATATTGTGGGGAGTTTATTATTTCGTTTTGGCAAGTAGCCGTGTAATAAGCGGGATAATGTATAGAATGCCGGTCATTATTGGGAAAATAAGTCCCTTCAGGGCGGAACAAGACCCCTCCACTGCGTGTCGGGGTCCGGTTCGCCCTGTCGGGACTTATTTTCCCAGTAATGACCGGTGTTCAATACATTATCCGTTACATAATATGGAAAGAGATGACTCCTTTAAAGGCGACTCCATCGTAGTAAGCAGACTATACACTATGTTTTTAGCGTGCCACATGAAGAACTTGGGTGAATGTAGGCAGTAATGGAATCAGCTCTGAAGAGTAATATACTGGCTATGCTCCTAAATCCTGAAACTGTGCACTGTTAATTTAACTGTTGTATTATTTTATTTGAAAGTCGCTTCGGACAAAAGCCTCTGCCAAATCTCATAACCATAACCATAACAATAAACAATTCTGTGAAACAAATGGGCTGTTACTCTTTACAGTAATCTCAATGTTTTCTCCTCTGTTGGAAGTTTGTTTGAATTAATAAATGTAAGCAATCATGTATGTATTATGTGTGTTGTGTGTGTGTGTGTGTGTGTGTGTGTGAGTGATAATGTTGAGGTAAAACCATACGTGCTGGTGTTTGTTTTTTTTTTGAGAAATTTCCATCAAGCTAACCCACCCCCCAGCTGTTGTTCTGGTGTAGTGAGTGGGCAGAGACCATCTGAGTGATTTAAAGGAAAACAGGATCTTGTGCTGGCCCTTGCTGTGGTGCCGGTCAGGGTAAACAGCCTCTTCTGCGCTCCTCTGCACAGACAGGTGTAGTGTTACGCTGGGGCCGGTCCAGTGTGGAGGTCAAAGGACACTGCACTTTCTAACCACCTCAATGTGTCAAACAAACTCAACAAACATCCAGGCACCACACAGCTGGTTCGGTGAAGCACTTAGACTGAAAGGGTTTATGTTACACGATTACAAAACCTTTGTGTTCATTCTAACATCCCACTGCTATGTGCTTAGATTTTAGCTGTGCTGACCAGGGGCTCCCCACACACTGCATTGGGATAGTTGGGTGGTTGTCAGGTTGTTCGTCTGGTTGTGTCAGAGTTACACTAATGACATAATAATTGGCAGATTGACTCTCAAGAGTGCATTCTCAATCTGTCATTGTAAGCAGAATACTCGATTGCACTCAGGGCATTGTCCATTTGTTTGAATATGCACATAAAAAACTGAGAACAGCTCATTCGCTGCAACTCTTAATGACAGGCATTTCACAGAAAAGTAGAATACAAGCTCATTCACCCTTGTAAAGAGCAATTGCGCAAGATGCGTGAATTGAGTGTGTGTTTGGGGAATCGTGTTTCTGGAAATGCACAGGTCAACAAACTCTCTAATGGTGAATAGATCTTAGTTCAGGGCAACCAAAGACAGAGTGAACCGTGGAATTAATTCTATTGCTTGTACCCACAATGCATCTCTGTTCTTTTGGGAAGATTCCTGTGCATTATGGGAACAGAGCTCCATAGTTTTAGGATGAGCCACCGGGCCCTTCCTCCTGAAGTCCCCCCCACTGAGAGTGCTCTCCTGACAAAGGTCTCATTATTTCTTCCATACGGGGCTTCCACGACTTCATGGTTAATTAAACCTCAGGGAATAAATCAGGATTTTAAGAAAGCTGCACAGCTCAAATCTGCTGTGACAAAGGGAACTAGTAATCTCTTATTGTACAGCAACCCCCACCCCCCACCCAACACACCAAACCCTTAGCCAGCCGCTTTTCTCAATCTTACTGGAAAGGGCTAATCATGGATCCAATCTACCTCATGGAGTATTAAAGGCGACCTCTTTAAACTTTGATATTTAAGTAGTGTTGCGGCCTTGTGACAATTCCTTCCGCACCGGCAGAGCATGATACAGTATCTCCGACAGAGTAATCATCAGGGCAAGCCTTTAGAGAGAGGAAACTTTTCCTCATGGAAACACCACTGCTCACGACAGCGACAGAAGTGGGAGGTAGGTTGCTCTCGTTGACGTTTGAAGAATGTTGTCTGCTCACTCGGGAATAACTGAGCATGGGGGATTGTGAAATGGTGCTCGCTCGCCCTGGAGGAGGATGTCAGGGTACTAATCCGAGGCCTTGGCCGTTAGCCTGGACTAAGAAAAGAGCAGGTCTCTTTCCCAAACTGGCTTTGCTCCGAACGCAGCCCTGTTTTCACACCGCCTGGCACGCTCAACCTGGGCCGGGCCAAGATACCGCCGCCCCCACGCACCCACACTTAGTAACCCAGGGCAACTAGCCTACCTCTTCTCTGCCTGAGAGTGCCTGGAAAATGTGACGAGGTTAAATAATTAAAAAGTTAAAATACTTCAATAGTTCAATATTTCAGCATTAAATAGTTCATTGAGCAATGACAATACATGCATGTTTAACAAGAGAAGGTGCACAGGGAAAAATAAAGCGACTGCACATTGTTAAACTTACATTGCCATTCTCTGTTGTATTGTTGATACACAGGTGTGTTGTGGGCCCAAACTGTTAACATCTTGAGTTTAACTGAGGAATGACAAACAGGAGTCAACTCAAGAGGATGAATGACTTGTGACTGGTTTTCTAGGAGAAAAATTGTTATCTGACTGACACATTGTCTTACATTAACTTCATAGAAATCTTAAGTTCACTATTGTGGAGAATATTTACTGTTTCGTCTTGGACATTCTTAATACAAGGGACAGCCTCCTTCCCAAGAAACCTTGGATGAGATAGTATAGTAGTATAGTATAGCATAGTAGTAGAATAACCCAACACTGAACAGCCAATGCCTTGTGCTTTCAATGGGACAGTGTATCATATTCAAACTTAGCCTGGGAATACCCATACGAACCTTTGGCAAATGTGGGATTTGCTCTGTAGGTCCGTCTTGCCCAGAGGCCATTGAAGCCCATTTCCAATGTCCCTAAAACATACGCAAATACAATCACTTATCCGGCATGAACATGTATTTCTTTGGAATTGAGTAAACAACTGCATTTAAAACCTTTGTTTACAAGATTGCTACACTTCTGAAACAATTTGGTAAGATTTTAATGCACCAATTTAAGTTTATAAGTTTTAAGTCAATGAACCTTTTCCAGATCCACTCTCAATTACAATTGAGAAGTTCTGCATGCTAACCAGGCTAATTCAGACTAGGATTGTTCCAATTTGCATACTTCTGTACTTACATACCTATATGAGTGCGTATTAGAAGTATGCGAATTGGAATACAGCCTACCTGTCCCCAAGCCCTTGAGGAAATTTGCAGCAGCCTAGCTACTATGACAGCCTACTATAAAAGAAATTCCCTAAAACTGTGCAGTCCTGTTAGCTCGCCTTCCTGTGTCATCTCCGCAGCCTTCCGTTCCGCCCAGTCTTCCCAGAGTGACTGTGACCTCACCACTTGTGAGTGTCCCTTAACATCCCCACTTGGGAAGTGTAACCCAAAACCTCCATTGTCTGTGTGCCTCTCGCTGAAGAATAGATCAAGGACAAACGGCTGTCTCAGGAATGGGGCAAAAACCGAGCTAGTCCTGCTTGTTCCTGTTCTGGCTGGTTGTTTAGTAGTGGAAAGACACCAGGCAAAAATTCTTTCCTTTATAAATAGGTACAAGAGCTCCCCTACCCGCCTTTGGCATCAGATTGAATGGCCTGTATATCTGTGGCACCCGCAGTGGTTGCCTGGCGATGGCAAAGTACTCTGGGAAACAACACTCATGTATTGTCATGTCATGGGATTAGGCAATCTTCTCTCTCTCTCTCTCTCTCCTGCTCACACTCTCACTCTTTCTCTCCCTCGCTCTCCCACATTCTCTCTCTCTCTCTGTCTCCTACCTCCACTCTCTCTTTCCTCCTTTCTTTTTTTATCTTCCTCTTAACTGTCCCTCCTCTTGGCAGTTGTCTTGTCTTAGGTGGAGTCAGACCCATAGTCCTGAGTAGCCCTTGATCATATAGTAGGGTTTCCGTGGGATCACTGTTTGACAAGCGTGATAAATTACAGAGTGCTCCCATCGACCAGATCAGCGGAGTGCATCTGTTTGCTTTAGAGCCTGCTTCGACAGAGAGGAAATACAAATATGATATACAACAAATCAAAGCATGAGTCTCTTCATTCATACAAAAGCATTAGAAATGTGAGTTATATGTGAGTGATATTGAGTCAATTCAGCAAGCTCACTTTTATGACCTTGTGCTGAGACTCTCAGCCTGAAATGTCCTTGAGAATGTAACATTTTTCTGACATTAGTTCATTTACACCTGGTGGGGCAGTGAAAGAAATGCCACATCAATGCGCCCCCTGTGGAAACTAGGACATAATTACAACACCATGGTCACTGGTGTGGAGGTTCACTGTGTAAATTGCACAATACATTATGTGATACCAAGGAAGAAAAAAAGCCGCACTTTGCATACAAAACATGCTTATTACACAGATGCATTTCGGCTTAGCGCCTTCTTCAGTGTGCTCTGATAACAATATGTTATATGCACATATTCACACAATTGCTTACTCATCACACAGATAGTGGAATGGAGTTAGGGTAGGATAACAGCATCTGCTCTTGTACTTGGAACAATGAGCTTACTGTAACATCTCACTGTGACTTAAAACATTGCGCCACTCTGAACACTGGGATAACACATACAGCACTTTGAAACTTTTTTTTTATAAAATAAAGATTACATTATTGTTGTTATTATGATCTTATTACATCTTATACAAAGAGTTTTAGATTTGTACAAGGGGCACCAAAGACAAAAAACCATGTTAGTCCCACTACTCCTGGGTGGACCCTTGAGAGAAACAAAAAGGCCCTGAGCAGAACACAAAGGACCCCACGGGCCCCCATCCTAAATAGAAATGGTCTGGAGCTACTGAGCTAATCAGTACTATAGTTTGCACCATATGCAACACCCTGTATGTCCTTGAAAGTCTAGTGAATGTCAATGACAGGGTCACTAGAATCCCCCCCCCCTAATCAATGCCCTCATACTTCCTTTTCATGGGTTTATGGCACCCATGGTCAGTGAATACTGGGTCATCATATTACTTAGTGTGTGTTTTAGCAGTCATCAAGCGGGTGCAATAGGCATTCATGCCCTCAATTTCACAAGGCCTCCAGATGAGGTCTATGATATAATTTCTATCAAGATTGTCCCCTAGTCCCCTATGTATTCGTCCTCAAGTCTTGCCCACCAGATATCCATGGATCAGATAACCACTTGACTCATGTGGTGACTTATGAAAGCAGTCACTTCTGCATCTTGTACTGACCCAAAGCAGGTGGCTGCCAGACCATTTTCAGCATCACACCTCCAGGGTGAGCAGCTGCTATGAAAACGTAGGCTGAATGTCTCCATTTTCACAAGATAAGATTTTTCCACTCAACTGCAAAAAGGGAAGTAAATGAGACACCCTTATGCTAAGCCGCTAGAACTTGGCAAGAAAGTCCATGTTTACAGTAAACACCGCCATGCTGGGGCAAATCTATATGCGAGCCCTTGAGGATCTGGGGCCAGAGCTGGGCCGGCTCCGCAACAAGGTAGAGTACTATCTGGCCACACACAGTGTAAACACTTCACTGAAGTGCCCACTTAAGATGTGGGCCATAGTGGACTGAATGGAATGGAACATCCCACTACTACCTGTCCTGGTCGAGCCTCAAGGTTAAGCCCTGGGCAGGGGACACACACACAGCAAGGATTTCACACCTCCAATAAACTAAAATAAACACGAAGATATCACCTTTTCCTGCACACCTGCGAGCCATTCTGGTGTTACCTCTCTTTGGTGTCTACCCTATCAAAATGTGTTAAATGATTCCATGTTGGCTTTTAGTAAGATCCAAGACAATGTAATATCAGGGAAATATCATGGATGTTCATGTGCTCTTTTGCTTATTGGCATTGCCTTACATATCTGACACATTAGGCCAATATTTTTAGAGAATGACTAGTGCAGTCATGCCTTTGTAGACATTCAAGTGTCATCCTCTCATTATCTTTTTAAGTACTGACCTTTGAGTCAGAACTGTTAACCTCCGTTCACTCTCAAGAACGAGTGAAGGCAAGGCAAGTTTATTTACACAGCACATTTCGTCAATTAAATTTGCTTTATAATAGCAGAAGTGTAATTACAAGAACATAGCAGAACTAACAGTATGTGGTAATAAAGAGCATGTGCTCTGTACGTTCATAATAGTGTTACAAATAGTATGGTCACAGGAATAACGCCCAGGATATGTAAGGAATCGGTAGTGGTGGATGCCACACTTATTTGTCAGTCATATTGTTTTTTCTGAGCACCCGAGGCTCAGTTTATGTTGCTGCAACTGCTGTACAGCCATGGTAAAAAATGTAACAGCATTTGCAGTCTCCAGTAAATATGACATATCAGTCACGACACAGCTCTCCCAGAGGAGCTGTCTTGGCAAGAATACAAAATGTTCCCTGGAATCCCACATGGAGACAACGTTTTAGCACCCTCTGCCTGTAGAATATTGACTGAAAATGTCAAAAGAAAGTTATGTGAAACTTGAGATATGTAGCATGACTAGGCCTATAGTTTAGCAACAGAAAGTTATTTACAGTTTTTCTCGATTGCTTTATTGCTTGTGTCAACTCTGACATCACATTGTCAAAACAGTTAACACACAGGTCTAAACAGAATCACTCTGGCCAAAATGACACATTTTGCTGGCAAAAGACTGTAACACTCTCAAAACATTTAAAACAAGCAGAAACAGCCAATTTTGCCTTCAAACAACACAACTTGCAGTCAAATCACTGTTCGCTTTCAATCAATCATTACACACTGCACAACAAAATGTTACAGTTTTCTCGATTGTTTTGATGCTTGTGTCAACTGACATCACATTTTCAAAACAGTTAACACCCATGTCTGAACAAAAGCACTCCGGCCAAAATAACACATTTTGCTTGCAAAAGGCTGTTACTCTCTCACACTGGACAACAAAATGCTAAATAGTTCTCAAAATGAGCATTTTTGCTGTTTGTTCCATTTCTTTCTCATTTTTTTGGTATCAGAAAAAACTGTATGTACCAAATAAAAAATAACTGTATTCATTCCTCCCAAGATGCAAGACCTATAAGCACCTATACAAGACAAATTTCAATGAACAACTTTTCATTGAAATAGACCTACAGTAAAACACCTTTTGTAGTTTTCTTCACCAAATATAGGCAATACAATACTTCCTCTAAATATGCCTTAGATCCATACTTGCAAATAGCAACATAGAACAGACATGGTATCTCTTATGGATGATTGCTGATTGAAGAATTTTGCAAAGGAGTTTTACACAGGTGTATCAGAGATTCAGACGTATGCAAGGAATCTCTACCACCTGTGAATAGTTTTCCTTTTGTTTAGCATGCAGGGAAACCAATAGTTTGGGGTCTTTGAATGACATCTGTAACTGATTTGCAAAAGGGTGTGAGAAATGTGTGAACCCAATGAAAAAGTGTAAACACATTTGCAAGAGATGACTTCTGCTGTGCAAAGAAGGTGTTCATAAAGACCAAGTGGATATATCTAAAAAATCACTCACAATGTAAAAAAGTAAAGAGTAAAGAGCATGTGAAGTGATTAAGGTCTGACCCAGTGCACTGACCATGATAAGGTGTGTGCGTGAGCATATGTCAACTGGCAGATTTCACAGGATAACACAGAATGAGCCTAGGCAGGAATGTCTCTTCGCCAGATTACATCATAGCTGCTTGGTTAATGCAGTGGAGGAAATGATGATGAGTCATTGCTCCCCGGCAACCTGTGTCGGCTACCGGTTAATAATTTGTCCCTGTCGTGTGGTGAAGACTAGATAACTCAATAATATATTTGCATGCATATAGGTTTACATTCCAAACGTTTGAACTTCATTTTAGGCTATTTGCATATAATCCAGCATCATGAATAAGCTTGCAGTGAGTAGCCTAGCTAAAAACCACACAATAGGCCTAAAGTAGCCCACAAAACAAAAACACCCACCACATAGGCTAGTTCATGAAGAATTTAGTGCAGACAAAACATACACTAAATGTATATGACCATCATTGGTCAGAGCCATAGAGGGTCAGAGCCAGAGAATGTCTAATAAGGGACGTAGACGGGCCCTAGTCAGAGCTCTGTCATTGGTGAAGCAACAGTGCCTCTTCGCGTCCATCCAGGGTAGTATTTATCCTCGCATTTTAAACGAACTAAAGGCTCAACTTACGAGACAGCAGTGTGAACGAAATGGTGGAAAAGGGCGTGATATTATTATCAGAGCCCTTATTAGACATTCTCTGTTATTATTATACTTTTGAAGTAACGTTTTAAAATTTGAAAATTAACTGTTCCTTGACTTCCGTCGCAAATATTCTACGTCAGAGTCCTTACTAGACTAGCCGCGCTGGACACGTGTGTTAGGTCTTTTTGCTTCATGATTCGCTAGACTCTGAACGTCTGTATGCAGGTCGGTGAGTATTGATTAGCAAGTAGCATTAACCTAATTAAGTTACAATATTACCATGCTAATATTCTGTGTTCTATTAAAAGCTCAAGAAAACACTTGTATCACACGTTGAAAGCATAGTGTTCGAGAGTTGTTCAGTTAGCGTAACAGTTAAGATCTGAGTAACGTTAACGATTGCTAGCTAACGTTAGCAAACTTAGTTGGCTTTTCTCAAGAGTAATCAATCCAATTGTACTTTCTTCATAAGCAGATTGAATATGTTAATATATATGATAAGTGGTAGTGAGTAGGCAAAGATATCTAACGCTACCAAGATTACTATCTGTCTTTTTCTTTACCCTCGTGTGAGCCTACACGTGTTAGAAGTCCAGATATTTTTACTGAGTTACTACTTTGTGATTTGATGGTGGTACTTAAATGAAGGGAGTACACTTGCAGTGTAGGATAATTAGTATGATGCGAGAATTATGTGCACATTGTTGAACAACGCATGTATCCTGGTTTACAGTGAGCCTGTTCCCTCAGTGATATTTCTTAAACTCTGAATTTCTTCCTTCTGTTAGATGTTTGCGATTGGGCGTTAGAATGTTCTGGAATTCTCGCTTGATACTGCGATTTTCAAAGGAGGTCATGGCTGATTCAGGTAAGAAGATCGGTTTCAGAGTGACATAAACTTCTAGTATTACTCGCTGTGATGACGTTTATTCCTGCCATTCGTAGTTTCCACCAGAGGTTGTAAAACCAAAGATGGCCCAAGTACCTTCCTTGGATGTCTGAGCGAGAATTGATGGTGAATTATACAGGATTACTATGGAAATGTTTTTAAATGTCTTCTCATCATTCAGGTTATACTTGAATACTCCCTGTAATCATTGGTGACTGGGTGGCTCTGATTTACATACTGGCAGCAAGAATAATGGAGACAGTGGTGAGTTAATTGGCCAGTTTTCTTGGCTTGTATGGGACATCGCTGTGATGACGTTTATTCCTGCCATTCGTAGTTTCCACCAGAGGTCGTAAGACCAAAGATGGCCCAAGTACCTTCCTTGGATGTCTGAGCGAAACTTCTAATGAAATTGTTACTGCCGTAAGAATGATTATGCTTTCAGTGATTTCCCTGCTTCTCTGTGTTTCTCATTAGATGATGGTCCAGGACGTCTTGGATCTACAGTGTGAGGATACAAAAGTGGTTTGAGGTGAGCTCTCGGTGACTGTCAACTCAAGATGGTAAATCTTGTTTTGTAATTACGCTGTGATGACATTTATTCCTGCCATTCGTAGTTTCCACCGGAGGTTGTAAAACCAAAGATGGCCTAAGTACCTTCCTTGGATGTCTGAGCGAAGTTTAGACTTAATTTTGTTTTTGTTCTGTAAATTTTAAATGTGTTAATTGTTGCCGTGCTCTTTTGATTTCTTAGGTGGACGATGACCGTTCTGGGTCTGCAGTTTCAAGAAGATCTGTTTTAGAATATGGATTCATGTGAGTGTCTATCTGACCCTGGTTTTGACATTGGTCTTTCATCTCGCTGTGATGACGTTTATTCCTGCCATTCGTAGTTTCCACCAGAGGTTGTAAAACCAAAGATGGCCCCAAGTACCTTCCTTGGATGTCTGAGCGAAGTGTCTATGTTGAGCTATGAAACTTCTCTGGTGCAAGATGAATAATGTTTTTCTCCTTTTTCTCCAGAGTTGAGTCGTCTTTCACTGCATAGAAGTGCCACATGAAAAGATGTGCCATGCTGTTCCGTCAACTACTTGGCAACCAGATGGGATTACTGGACATTGGATTCCAACACTTGTGAGGTGTGTGTTTGTAATTTGAAGGGTCATCTAGTTAGCCACGCTGTGATGACGTTTATTCCTGCCATTCGTAGTTTCCCCCAGAGGTCTTACGACCAAAGATGGCCCCAAGTACCTTCCTTGGATGTCTGAGCGAGATGATTGCATGCCTGTCTAGTATGAAGTAAATTTTTTAATGCATTTGAAGTTTTTCAAAGACAAAAATCCTCTCCACTTTTTACAGGATTTTGGGTTGTGAATCTAATCGATCTATGTGGCAGTTTTGTCTCGCAAAACCACTGGGAGTGATGACTGCTATAAAGGAGCCCATTACCACTATTTGGTCTTGAACATCAGGTGAGGACTGAAATGGGCTGTTGAGTTAGTTGTAGCTAGCCTCGCTATGATGAAGTTTATTCCTGCCATTCGTAGTTTCCACCAGAGGTTGTAAAAACCAAAGATGGCCACAAGTACCTTCCTTGGATGTCTGAGTGAGAATTGATGGTGAATTATACAAGATTACTATGGAAATGTTTTTAAATGTCTTCTCTCATCATTCAGGTTGTACTTGAATACTCCCTGTAATCATTGGTGACTGGGTGGCCCTGATTTACATACTGGCAGCAAGAATAATGGAGACAGTGGTGAGTTAATTGGCCAGTTTTCTTGGCTTGTATGGAACATCGCTGTGATGACGTTTATTCCTGCCATTCGTAGTTTCCACCAGAGGTCGTAAGACCAAAGATGGCCCAAGTACCTTCCTTGGATGTCTGAGCGAAACTTCTAATGAAATTGTTACTGCCGTAAGAATGATTATGCTTTCAGTGATTTCCCTGCTTCTCTGTGTTTCTCATTAGATGATGGTCCAGGATGTCTTGGATCTACTGTGTGAGGATACAAAAGTGGTTTGAGGTGAGTAAACTGTCAACTCAAGATGGTAAATCTTGTTTTTAATTACGCTGTGATGACTTTTATTCCTGCCATTCGTAGTTTCTACCAGAGGTTGTAAAACCAAAGATGGCCCCAAGTACCTTCCTTGGATGTCTGAGCGAGATGATTGCATGCCTGTCTAGTATGAAGTACATTTTTAAATGCATTTGTAGTTTTTCAAAGACAAAAATCCTCTCCACTTTTTACAGGATTTTGGGTTGTGAATCTAATCGATCTATGTGGCAGTTTTGTCTCGCAAAACCACTGGGAGTGATGACTGCTATAAAGGAGCCCATTACCACTATTTGGTCTTGAACATCAGGTGAGGACTGAAATGGGCTGTTGAGTTAGTTGTAGCTAGCCTCGCTATGATGAAGTTTATTCCTGCCATTCGTAGTTTCCACCAGAGGTTGTAAAACCAAAGATGGCCCCAAGTACCTTCCTTGGATGTCTGAGCGAAGTGTCTATGTTGAGCTATGAAACTTCTCTGGGGGAAGATGAATAATGTTTTTCTCCTTTTTCTCCAGAGTTGAGTCGTCTTTCACTGCATAGAAGTGCCACATGAAAAGATGTGCCATGCTGTTCCGTCAACTACTTGGCAACCAGATGGGATTACTGGACATTGGATTCCAACACTTGTGAGGTGTGTGTTTGTAATTTGAAGGGTCATCTAGTTAGCCACGCTGTGATGACGTTTATTCCTGCCATTCGTAGTTTCCCCCAGAGGTCTTATGACCAAAGATGGCCCCAAGTACCTTCCTTGGATGTCTGAGCGAGAATTGAACTTTTGTTTCTATTTGATTGTGTATGACGAGGGTTAATTGTATTCTTCTATCCACAGGTTTGCCATGCCATTGATGACCACACCTTCCACAACATCACTATTGCAAAACAGTCATTGGTGTTTACCTTCAAGGCCATTCACAGTTAACCTGGCAATAGCCAGATGAATTTCGCTCTGCCTAGCTCCACTCATCCATCTGGAACCGATCCATTGAAGTGTTGCTTCAGAAGGCTGGGCCTAATCAAAAAATTGCTTCTACGCTATGTCACATCTATGAAACTCCCGCCCTGCGTCCTGATTGGCTAAACCATAAAGTTGGTTGGAGAAATCGCTCTCAATGGAAGAGGTCCCAGATGGATGTGAGTGAAGCTAGGCGGAGCTAAGCGGAACGACATTCATCTGGCTAGGGTCAGGTTAATTCACAGTACCACCTTGGGGCATTCAAATGAAAGGCAGATTTTCAAAGCAAACACAAGGGACCAGGCTTACTGTTTTTGTTTATGGTTTCACATACTTTAGAGGGCTATCCTCATGTTTTCAGGCAAATTAAATAAAGGCTGGATGAAAGAATCAATGTCTTGTGATTAATAATGACTTATTTTACTTGCGAGTTCTGAAATTGGTGAGTTGGACTACACCAATGATGTGTTCCCAGCTTGAGTGCAAATGTTTCATATTTTAAATTCCACTGACATGGGAGAAATGGAGGAATAAGGTCATGGTTCAAGTATTAAAGCCCTGATAAAGTGTGTACTTAATATTTGGACGTTTGGAAATTGCGTGTTTGTTAAATGAGCCAGTAAACTAGCCTACAGCCTCAATCACTGTCTAACTTGAATGGTAAACGTTTTCCAAGTCCGATATTTGTCTCCCTGAATACGAGGGCATTCATGACACCCCTGATTGTGTTCAAATTCGCATATTTCTGTACTTGTAACTAGTAACTAGTGAGTACTCATCAGGTATTGTGAGTAGGAAGTATGCGAATTGGAATATAGCCCCTATATCAGTGCTTGTTTGGCCCACATGATGTAGCGTTACCAGAGAATGTCTAATAAACGGGCTCTGACGTTACTCATTTAGCCCAATGAGCTGGAATGATATGAAGTTCATGTGTCATCCATGCTAACGTTAGCCTCTTAGCTCGTTATGAAATATTGACTCAAATTCGAAGAAAAAAAACGAAGGCCTTTGTAAAGAAAGCGTTTCAATAATTTAAACATGCATGCATAAGTACGTTAAGATAACTGCCACCAACGTGTGTGATATCCGGCGAGAAACACTGATTTAGAAATGTTTACATATCATGGCTTACAGTCCCGTCCGGAGTCGACGTCCACCATTTTTAACGCAATATCCGGTTGTGCAGCAGCCATTTTGTCTGTTCATGAAAGTCCACCCCACACGGTCAAGAACTGCAGTTCCCACTTGGAAAACAATAATAATAATACTGTTTGAGTCGCTTTAAAGGTTCTTTATGGAAACGGATAAAGGCTGAAAAAATATCTGGTCATATTTTAAGTTCGAGGAGGCTTCTCCCTTCGGCTTAGGTTTTTGCGGTGTAAGCGCTATTAGAGCGTGATATGTCGTGCGAGGAGAGCTACTTAGCCATCCGGCGGTATCTGACCGACGAGCGGGAGCCATACGCACCCGGAACGCATGGTAATACCAAAAGAAAGATACGCAAGGCAGCGGCTTGTTATGTCGTGCGGAACGGAATTCTGTACTACCAGCGTCGGCAGAAAGGCCAACATGAATTCACCGAGCTGGAAGTTGTCTTACAGGCCGGACGAAGGAAGGAACTTATCGATGAAGCACACATCACTGCCGGAGGAGAACACCTCAACCAACATCAAACTTGGGAAACCATCTCTCAAAAATACTGGTGGAGGGGTAAGAAAAAGTCCACAGGCAATGTCCTATGCAATAACAGTTTTAGACGTTCAGCTAACATTATGACCTTACCCATTTACCACTAACAGCTAGCTAAATAGCTAGCCTTAGCCAATTTACATTAACGTTAGCCGTCCTAGTACATTGACATTATCAGATAGACGAACGCTATTTTCTAAACTCATCATCATGAAGTACTACACTAACTTGACAAAGCCACACCTGTAAGCTTTCAGTCGGAGGCGAAATGGACTTACTTTACACAATATAGTGAGTGAATAGTTCGGTCACATCCAAATTTGACATCTGAGCTAGCTCACTAGACAGGAACATAGCCTCTCATGAACTTGACAGGCATTATGTTGCGCATGCATTACATCAGTTTGGCTTTGCCAGCGTGAAGTTAACAGTAAATTGTAATTTTCACAGGTATCCTAAAGCAAGTCAAGGATTACATTAGAGAATGTAGTCAGTGTCAAAGTAGGCAGGACCGCGGCCGAGCTTCCACCGAGGACGGCATCGTTCAGGGGTTTGGTGGGCGGCCAGGAAGACGCAGAGCTGTCGCTGTTGACGTTAGCGATGAAGAGGAAGGTGAAGATGAGGAAGAAATTGACGATCTGGACTTTGTCACGTCCACCCAGTCCAAATCGAGGAATCCTCGAGGAGTTGACAAGCACGAACTGGTATTTGTAAGTGACCGATCATAACTAGTTCTATATATTTTTTTTATCAACAGGGGCAGGCATTTGATGAATGGGTTGTCCTTCCCTGTGCTACACTGTGTCGGTAGTTTTTGCGATATTGTTGACATATATTTTTTCTTTGACACTTACATATAAAAACGTTGACACTTGAAATGGAGGGTCTTGGTTACTCACCCCGGACTGGTCCGTTAACCTCTGATTAGTATTCCTGTTAAACTGTAATGTGAGTGCTGGCCAGCAGGCTGGAGAGGCAGTAGGAGCAGCTACTGTACTACACTGTTGTTGGTGGTGTGCCCCACTCGCCTACTGACCTGCAGCACTCATCCACTATTTTGTGCCACTGAAATGTAATGAAGCAGTAGCAACAAAATTGTACATAGAAGAAACACAAGTTGTGTGACTCCAAATTTGTGCACACTGTATTAACGACTTCTCCCTTTTTCTTTGTGTCTGGGCAGGTGGACTCCAAGGGTGTGGTAAAACAGTTTTTGACCAAACATGGACAGTCCATGTTGGACAAATTAAACCAGCAGCGGCTCAATAACCAGTTCTGTGACATCACCCTGCTGATCGAGGGAGAGGAGTTTCGCGCCCACAAGGCTGTGCTGGCTGCTTGCAGTGACTACTTTTATGAGCTGTTCATTGAGAAGGGGGCGGCGGCCAGCCATGAGGCAGTTGTGGACCTTTCTGGTACGTTTGGGAGGGAATATAAAAGCATAGCCAGCATTTATATTTACATGTGTTCATTTAGCAGACTCTCTTTATCCAGAGCAATTTACACATGTCAATTATATTACAAGGGCAGTTCGGACGTTAAGTGCCTTGCTCAAGGGCGCAACGGTGGAAGCCAGGAATTGAATTTCTGGCTACTGCATGCTAGACAGGCTCGCTGCTTTCAGACACGTCCTCCACAGTATGTGTAGGTCTTTATCAAACGGAGGTCCAACCCTTTGGGTGATTCAGATATGATGCCAACATGTGGACATTATGTGTGAACGACACTTTCAGACATTAGCTTATTTACATAATGTCCGTCGGAAATACTAAGAGGGATGTGTAAGAGTAGTGTAAGAGCCAGCTAAGTATGGAGTTCCAAAAGTCCGGTTATGTTCAGATATATGGCCCAACTGCTTGACATCCGCAGAACATGGAGACTTACACCAAGGCTGAAAGTCTAGTTGCCAACACTGCGTGTCACACGCAAAAGGCAAAAAATACCAAAGAGGCAGAGTAATCCACTTTTTAAAATGTCTTTTGAACTGAGTGGATTACTCGGCCTCTCCGGCCCTTTTTCTCCTTTTTAGTGTGAGCTTTAGCTTTTGGGAATTGCTTTCTGTGTGCAGGCTTTGCACCACCACTTGGAGTATAGCCAATTCAATTAATTAATATGAAGTCTTACTAGAAAAGACCTGAATATGAGTATGAGACGAAGGGGGTCTGACCCAGAGCTCATTCCTCGCTGTTCATTGGGGTGTTTGCCTTTCTATTGTAGGTTTCAGCAAGGCCAGCATCTTGCCTCTGCTGGACTTTGCCTACACGTCCAACCTGACGTTTAACTTCTGCGTGATGGCTGAGGTGGCCACGCTGGCCCGTCACCTACTCATGTCCGAGGTTCTGGAGATCTGCGAGTCGGTGCATCGGAAGGTGGAGGAACAGAAGCTCACCGTCTACCAGAGGGGTGACATTCACACGGTGGTGTCGACGCAGACCATGCCCCAGCAGACTGCCACCGACCAGCCGGGAACCTACATGGTTACCATGCAGAGCGATGGCCAGGCTGTGGTCACTCACACTGGGGATGGTGAAGCTGGACAGCCCCTGGCTGTGATTGCCCATCCAGGGATGACTGAAGCGGGGGAGTCCCTTGCGCTGCTCGCACAAGCTGGGCAGGTCGGGGCTGGAGAGTCCCTGACTCTGATGGCCCCCAGCGCGGATGGTGGTGCTGGCGAGACCATGACTGTCATCACTCACAGCGGGCAAGCGGGATCAGGCGAGTCCCTGGCTGTGGTTCAGGCCTGCTGGAAAGTGGAAAATGGGGCACAGGGCGATGCCTCAGCTTTGCCTGAGGGCATGGAGACTGGCCCTTTCCTCATCAGTGTGGACACAGGGAAAGTGGCCTCCCCCGCGGTGGTCCAGATGACTGCTGCAGTGCCCCCTTCAGAGAAGGAGGACCCTCCTCCTTCCACTCAAGAGATTCCTGCTCAGCCTGACCCAGCACCTCCTCCCCCGAAGCGGAAGCGAGGACGCCCAGCTAAAGCCAAACAGGAGCCGGTCCCCGTGGTGGAGCCTGAGGAGGAGGTGGTGACTCCAGAGCCAAGCCCTGCAGCGCTGGAGGAGGCGCAGAAGGAGGAGCAAGAGAGTGGCTCAGATGACCCCAACAGGAGGCGTCTGCGACAGCGGTCCATGGGCAAGGGGGGCTACGTGCGCCTCCACATGGGCCTCGAGCAGGAGGAGCAAGAGGAGGAGAAGAAGGCTCCAGGAACTCCACGTTCCAACACTTTGAAGGTCATTACACATTTACTCATTTATTCCATAATGGGTACAGGCTGATGCAAGTGCTATCTAAATATAGATTTATTATACTATATAGATATAGCATTTCAAGTGCAAATCGTTATAATTGGGTTGTTGCTGTCTTTATTATTTTGAAATGTCCCTGATGTGCAGAAATATATTTTCATAATGTTCAGAAATGGAACAGCAAAAATAGAACACTCATTGATGAGATAAAAATGTATATTTTGCTTGCGAATAAGCACTCCCATTGTGTCAGTGCTGTGAATTATTCAATGGGTGTCATCAATCAATCAAAGTATCAATCAAAGTTTTTGTTGTATTTCCGTTCAGGCAACTCCGCGGGCAGTGAGGAGAGGACCCCGTGGGGCCCAGACCCCCAAGAAGAGCGACTCTGAGGAGACTGCAGCGGCGGCTGCCTCTGTGGCGGGGCCTGTATCAGAGGGGGTGGAGCAGACCGAGAGCCAAGACGTGGCGGCGGTGGCGCCAACGTCGACAGCGGAGGAGGCTGGGCCAGGTGGCGAGGAGGTGATGGAAGGCGTGGCGGAGAAGCCGGCGGATGAAGCGGAGCTGGACAGTGCGGTGGACGGAGAGCACACGTGCGGCGAGTGTGGTATGGTGTTCGAGCGGCGCTACTCACTCATCATGCACACGCTCAAGCATGAGAAATCCCGTGGATTCAAGTGTGGGGTAGGTAGCCTCTGTGTCTCTGTGTTTGCATGTCTGTGTGTGTGTGTGTCTGTGTGTGTGTGTGTGTGTGTGTGTGTTTATGTCCTGATGCAGTCTTACTGCCTCTTAGTGAGTAGTGCATTTAATCATTATTCTTGAAAAAATGTCATAGTATAAAGTACACACCAGCATAAAATCTCTTTCGCATTAATAACGTAACATAAAAAGAATACCAGTCTTGCCCGCCTAATGTATTCTTTTTAGACAGTTCCGCATTAGTAACGTAACATAAAAAGAATACCAGTCTTACTCGCCTAATGTATTCCTCTTTCCTTTGTGTTTTTGTTTTGTTGAGTGCGCACCACCTTGATTGAAGTAACCAATACAGTATTAAAGTATAATATTGTGTCTCAACACTTTGTTACGCCCCTTTATATGACTCTATGTACACTGCTGCAGGTTCCTCCTATGACTTATTACCTCCCTCCCCCTACACAGCTGTGCAATAAAGACTTCCAGTACGCGGCGTCCCTACGAGCCCACATGGCCCGGCACAAGCACCAGAAGACCCAGCGGGCCACGCTGCCCCGGCCGTCGCCGGACGACGCCCCCGTGGGCGACGAGGGGGGCGAAGGAGAGGGCAAGCTCAAGCCTCGCACCAAGCGGGAGTTCGTGTGCGACATCTGCGGCAAGACGCTGCCCAAGCTGTACTCTCTGCGCATCCACATGCTCAACCACACGGGCGTCCGGCCCCACGCCTGCCGCGTCTGCGGCAAGACCTTTGCCCACAAGCACAGCCTGAAGATGCACCGCGCGCTGCACGACGCCGCCAAGCAGTTCCACTGTGGCATCTGCAACAAGTCCTTCGTCAGCAAGCGCAGCCTGGAGGAGCACACCAGCATACACACAGGTCTGTCCGCATGACAAGGAAACAGTTTGGCCAATGTGGTTCATCCCTCTTTGAATAGAAAGAGATCAGAAGTGGTGCAACATGTTGTTGACTAATAGTCAATGCATGATGACCGAAGATGATAATATTTGAATGGTTCTCATGAGTCTCTATTTGTCAGAAAGATGTTGTACCACATTTGAGCTTTTCTGTTCAAAAAAGGGTGAAACGCCCAAAAGATGGTTTCCTACTCTTTGTAGAGTCATTGTAATAAAGTACAAAAAAAAGATAAATGACTGAAATGACATCTTCCCTCACAGGGGAGTCCAAATATTTATGCACAACTTGTGGGAGGTCGTTCCACAGGGCGTCAGGCTTAAGTAAGCACCTGAAAAGACACCAGCCCAGGCCGGAGGTCCGAGCCTTCCAGTGCTCACAGTGAGAACACTTTTAATTCGCCATCTTTTTTTTTCTTTAGTTCTCTCTCACGCACATGCACGCTCACCTTTTCTCATTTTGTCACTCTCTCTTGAGTTTAGTTACCGTGACCATTCATATGTTGGAAAAGCGAAAGTCAGAGTGATAACCTGAATATAATTTATTAATGAAGTAGACTACTTTCTATTAACACAATGGAACACAAATAATTCTAAAAATATCTCAATTTAAAAATTGCACACACATAGTCCTTTTCAATCGCCCACTCACTCAATCTCTCTCTCACACACACACACACACACACACACACACACACACACTCACACACACACTCACATTCCCTCTCTTTGGTGCACTGCTGGACAGCAGATACGCATGGTTTCTTTATCTGTGTTTGATTGTCTCTGTCTAGCTGTGATAAGAGTTTCTATGAAGCCAAAGACCTGCAGCAGCACATGAACAAGCACCTGGGCCTCAAGCCCTTCCAGTGTCAGGTGTGTGGGAAATGCTACAGCTGGAAAAAGGACTGGTACTCCCACGTCAAGTCCCACACGGTTGCAGAGCCCTACAGGTGAGCTACGTCTTCTTCTTCTTCTTCTGTTTCTTGGCAGATTGCTACTTTTTGTAGTATACCGCCACCAACTGTACAGGAGAGTGTGCTGTGTCTTCACAGGTTATTCTCCTCTGGAAGGGCTGTGCGACTAATCAAATTGATTAATTAATCATCGATTATATTTTGCAACAATGCCTTGAGTTTGAAATAAATCTTTGCTGGGTTTTTTTTTGTTCCAAAATCATTGTTTCTAAAATCATTGAGTAATCCTGTAAAATAATCATGATCTCAAAATAGAAAGAAATAATCCTGATTATGTGTTTTTGCCATAATCGAGCAGCCCCACTTACGGGTGACTGTCTGTTCATAGTCCAGGCACTGATGTGATTGTGTCTCTGTAAGAGCTTTAAAGGTCTTGTACATGAGAGAGAGAGAGAGAGAGAGACTGATTAAAAATTTGCATTGGTTTTTTGAATGATGCAACATCCAAAATAATCCTTGGTTGTGCAATTTTTATGTGAATTTGATGGACGATTATAATTGACTGTTTATGAGCTTATACAGTTTAAGGGAAAAGTCTTTGTCTTTCTTTTCTCAGTTTTCTCTTTGACAGTAGTTCATTGCTAATGGCCAGAGCAACTATGCAGTAACGCCTGGAAACTAAACCATTTCTGGGTGGCAACTGCTCCGGTCAGGGCTTTAGACCTTGTGAAAGAGAGGTTCATTTATCCCTCGGTTTTTACAGGTCTCCCCCTGTGAACGCCTTGTGATGTTTTACCGATTAGTGTTAGACGTACCTGTGTTTCCTCCTCAGGTGCAACGTGTGTGGGAAGGAGTTCTACGAGAAGGCCCTGTTCCGTCGGCATGTGAAGAAAGCCACGCACGGCAAGAAGGGCCGCGTGAAGCAGAACCTGGAAAGGGAGTGTGAGCACTGTGGACGCAAGTTCACTCAGCTCCGAGAGTACCGCCGACACATGAACAACCACCAAGGTTAGTAGTACACACACACGCACATACATGCACATGTGAGTCTTCAAAACATTGTTACAGATAATACAGTAACAAACAAACACTATAGTGCATTATCTAGGTACCCAAAGTGTACATTCAGAGATTGTTTTCATTAAAAATCCCCTCATGGCCTTAAAAGGCTTAAACAGAACTTCACTCCTTCTCCCTCATATCTGTCCTCACCCACTCTCTGCACACTGTTCATCTAGCAGGTTCTTTGTGTCGTGATGAATTGTCCCACTCCCAAGCTCTAAGGATTGGCTCTTTACCCTTATGTTTCACTCATGGACTGATGCCAGAATCGTCCCACTTTGACTGCGATTGAAACGATGGATTGAAACGATTGACGAGTGGTTGAAACAATTGATTGAAACGTAGATCCAAAGCAAAACTCCTCGGCTATGACATTGACTGGTTATTTCACACATGATCTTGTAAAATGTAGCAGACACCATACGGACATGTTAAGGTTAAAAGGTTGATTTTTCTCCAGAGGTGGTCTCTAATGAATGTATCCATGTGTAGTTGCTAATTCAGCTCTGCTTGCCTTTCTTGCCCAGGAGTGAAACCATTCGAGTGTCTGACATGTGGTGTAGCGTGGGCCGACGCTCGCTCTCTGAAGCGGCACGTGCGCACGCACACGGGCGAGCGTCCCTACGTGTGCCCTGTGTGCCAGGAGGCGCACATCGACGCGCGCACCCTCCGCAAGCACATGACCAAGCTGCACGGCGACTACCTGCCCGGCAAGATCATGCTGGAGAAGGACACGCTGCAGTTCCACAACCAGGGCACGCAGGTGGAGCACGCCGTCAGCCTGCTGGCCCCCGAGCTGCCCCCCGAACTCCGGCCCGCGCAGCCCGCCGCGGGCACCGAGGAGATCGAGACGGTGCTCATCACCGAGGAGACGGTGGAGGCCATGGAGGCCGTGCAGGCCGTGGAGGCGGGAGCGGCGGCCGGCGTGGCGACGCTCTCAGACAGGAGCATCATGCAGGTGGTGAACTACGTGCTGGCCCAGCAGGCCGGCACCAAGATGGACGACTCCCCTGACGTCATCCAGACCATGGAGGTGGAGGTGGCGCACGTGGCCGAGGTGGCCGAGGTGGAGTGAGACCAGAGAGAGACCACACCCCAGATGGAATAGACAATGAGCTCAGACGTAAGAGGTCAACACCGCATCAGCTGACTCGGTTCTGAATACGGTCTGCAGGTCGCAAACGGAATGTAATGTAAATAAAAAATCTAATGGTTTTGTGAACTTTTGTCCTGTGTTGTACAGAGACTGTATCCATGGAGACTTTAATTAGCAGACCTCTCCTCTTACCTGGTCAGTATAAATACCTGCGCTTGAGTGAGTGAGTGAATGAGTGAATGAATGAGTAAATGAGGGGGAGAGCTTGTAAAAGTTATGTACAGTTTGTGTATAGTCTTATTTTGAATGCTGTGTTCTGTTTGAAAATAATGTTCTTTTCAGCAGTAGAGCACTGGGTTTAAAAATGTTTTTGAAACCCTATGTACATTGTAATTTTTTTTTTTTCCATTTGGTTGCAGTTTCTATGCATCAAATATGTGTGTTCTTCCATGTTGTTCTTTTGTTGGGTTCCAAAGGAAAAGCCCCAAACACCTGGCTGTAGCACTGGATAAGGCCGCTGTGGGTTTAGCATGTTCATCAGGACCCTCATGTGTCCATACCTGAAACAACACAAATAGTCCAAAATAAAGAGCCTTTGGCTGCAGGGAGGCTACATGCTGTTTAGTGTGGTTATCTTTTCAAACTGATATCAGTGGGTCTCTAGCATGGTTGCGGCAGATGTCATTGAATGTGAAGTCCAAGGTCTACTACTAGGCTGTCTTAAGTTGCCTTATTTAATGATAACTTGAGTTTTGACTTGACTTGAGACCTTTGACTTGAGACCTTTGAACACGTTGCAATTTGTAAACACCTCCTGTCAGTGATAATGCCTCTTAAAGGATTAAACCAAAAATGGGGAAAGGATGGCATACTTCCAAAAAGGTGTGTGTGCATATTTACATTTGATCGAAGACTGTTAAATGTCGCCATCTGCTGGAATATAATGGTCATAGCATTTCGATTTATGAAACGAAGGCGGCCTACAGGTTGCAGAGAGATGTTCGCTTTACTTCCCATCGTATAACGACGGTGGATACACGGAAAAATAACCATTTAACCGCTGACAAAATAACACTTTATTGCATTTAAAGGTATGACGTTAAGTCGAACAGGTGTGAATCCTGGACACGCACAATACATTCAATATAATTTTAAATGTCCTGTGATCTTGTCTACAACACCTTCGGGCCCTGGTCCTACAGCAAGAACTGTTTTTGAACCTGGGGCTGTCTGGGTTCTCCCTGCGTCCTGGATCAAACTGACAACTAGGCCTGATTCCTTGGCTTGGCGATAAAGTTCAAGTAGAGACTCTTCATTGTCGGCCTTGACCACCACTTTAGGCTGGCCACAAAACTCCCACTGCTGAAGAAGATTCGGGTTTCTTTTCTGAAGCTCCTTGTATGCGTTCACAGCAGCATGGGAACACTGAGCTGCTACTTTGCCTTTGCCCATGTTTAGGTCCTTTCGTACTACGAGTGTCAGCTTTACCTCTTCACCCAAGAGGCCAGTTTTACGAAAACTGCTTCCACTTTTATGCCGAAGAGCTGTCATGATGACAGTCCCCATACGTCCCCTGAGATGCCATCCAAGGAAAAGTCCACAACCGCTGGTGACAACGCCCATTGCCATTAAACTATATGAGGTATCCGTTTGGACAGTATATGAGTCGGTCATTTCCCTACGTCCACAAACATAGAAAACATGTCTTTTCAATTCAACACCTCGGAAAACATGGATATGAGGCACAAGAGAGGGCACACTGATGTTGGTCTCACATTGATGACGTTTAGCACACTTAGCCAATGAGAACTTGACTACACTATTCCCGGGTGTGAGTTCATTCTGATGCGACTTTGAGAAAGCGTTTGAAAATGGTAAGATAAAGCATGTTTGAGGCGTAAAACGTAAATTTTGAGTTTGTAGGGGCTTTATGGGCAAAATCGAATGTTACCAATGTAACTTTAGTCTGTTTTTGTTTTTACCAGTGAGCAGATTGTTTTCTATAAACCTCACTTGATGCGACGAAGCTGCTCATTCATTGTCATGTTTCTCTAGCTAGTTGGCTAGCGAGATATCTAACATTTAGGCACAATTTGGTATTGATAAGTCATCCATATCAAGGATTGCAGTGTTGAATTGCAGGTGATGAAAGTTGAAAATACTTGCAACAATTAGGCCAGGTGAGATCAGTGATTTGTTATCGTTGATTTAGCGCTCTGAGAATAGTGTTCATCATGATCCACACTAAGTACCTAGCGTTTTTATCAGCTAGCTTGTGTAGGGTCAGTCGACTGTAGTGTGTACACCAAAAGCGTGTTTGGCTCATGTCTGGGTGCTTGTGTGAACATGCGTTAGTCATCGTTAAAAAAGACCACTGTGTCTGACAGCGAAACACTCATGTCAGTATCCTCTCTCCACAGCTATTCTATTCCTTCTTCAAATCCCTTGTGGGCAAGGACGTCGTGGTGGAGCTCAAGAATGACCTGAGGTGATTAAACACTTAACCGTTAGGTACATGACATGTGCACTATTATAGTGGCACGTCTTGTAATTGAAACAATTGCACCAAACACAATAATATACAAGTAAAACCACTGATGCCCTTGATTATGTTTTTAAACAAATGCCCATCTTTTGCAGTATATGTGGCACACTTCACTCTGTGGACCAGGTAGGACTCCAGATCTTAAATATGTAGACAGCTTTACAGAACATTTTCCTGTGGCTTACATTAACAGACTCTGAATCTTCCCTTTTTTCTGAAATGTAGTATCTGAACATCAAGCTGACAGACATTAGCGTTACTGACCCAGAGAAATATCCACACATGGTAAGTTGTTGAGCTGTTTGCTGTACAGCACATGAAGAGTGTTTGCTGTTTATGGACGCTTGTGTTTGGCATGTTTCCTTCACAGTTTCATATTTAAGAATCCCAATATATTATTCACATACCATTCTCTCACTCGAGCCTCAATATTCCTTGCAATCTTTCTTAGAGGCAGCTAGTTGTGGTATCAACTTTGAAATTCATTCCATCTGGTGAAAATATAGGGCAAACTTTAAAAATAAGACATTGTCAATTATATTGCCAAAAGACACTAATTGGTATGTCCACACAATACTTATATCAGTGTGTGTTGTTGATCCTGTTGATCTTTCTGCTTTTTATGTCAGATAATGGACCATATGCACAAAAGGCTCTTAAGCCAGATCATTTATTTCCGGTGGAGCCAAGTGTTGTAGCTGCTGCTATTGTTAATGTAACTAGAAAATGTAATTTCAAGGAAATTACCAGTGCATGAAAATATAAACATACTGTATATTAACATAAAATGCAAAACAAACTTTTATTCGATAACAGTTGGCAGAAGCCATAGTTGATAACAACTGACAGATGAAATGGCTGGCCAGCTCGGGGCCCCAAGCAATTGCTTGGTTTGCTTGCCTTCTAGCGACGGGCCCGATTGTAGTTAATGGTTTGAAGCACGTATCGAAGCTTCAGTGTCAGACTGCCATCACTAGTAATTAGTATCTACACGGACCTGGTTGGGTGTTGCACCTAGTGATTCAGCACGTTACGATGTAGAAGGACTTATGCGTGTGTCAACATTTGTTATTATTGGGCAAACAATATGTTTAGTGTCGGAGTGAACATGTAAGGAGCAAACTATTATAGAAGAGCTGATGCTTCACCTAAAATAAATGAGCTGGCTTAAAAGCCTCCCGTGTATTTGGTCCTTTCACAAGTTTTAGACCAAAAGTGCCTACATGTTTTACTGCTCATGACCATGTCAGTGCTCCTTACTGCTCTGTAAAATTGTAATTTGTTCTTAGACAGGAGGGCCTGTTCTACATTTAACAACATGCAAAATCTATGCTGTGTTTGACATCTGTTCTACATTAACATTCAAAAATTTGAAATGACAGTGTAGTAGCATACCTCGTCAAGAGAAAATGAGATGCTGATACAAACTATGGCGTGTGTATGGTGTGTCTGTCTGTGTGTGATGGATTTTCATGCTTGCTCACTCTGTCCAGTTGTCAGTGAAGAACTGCTTCATCCGCGGCTCGGTGGTGCGGTACGTCCAGCTGCCCGCAGACGAGGTGGACACCCAGCTGCTGCAGGATGCTGCCCGCAAGGAGGCCATGCAACAGAAACAGTGACGGAGACTGGACTGGGATGTGTGTGTGTGTGTGTATGTGTGTGGATGCTTGTATGGTTGTTTGTTTTCCCTTTTTCTTCCTGTTTTTTCTTTAAATTATGCTCTCTGTGTGAGACGCATGGATCGTAGATGTTTAGATCTGACATGATTGACAGAACGTTTCCCTCCAAATTAAGTTCAGTTTGTTCTGTCATAGGAAGTTATATGATCATCTTTGTGGTAAATGTATGGAAGTAGTAGAAGAATGATTGAGTTCATTACACCATGGTGAAATTATTATGTTCTTTTTTTGACCCCCCCTCTGAGGATTTTGTGAACAATATACTCCGTACTAAGGTGTGACATTCAACAGGTATTTTCTCATTTATTCAGGATTCATGTAAATTGTTTGCTCAAGTCTTTGTAACTTGTAACTTCTTGTAACTGAACATATTTTGTTCATTTAATTAAAATATCAATAATTTTGTAATAAAGTTTAGATGCCAACACATAAATTGGCTGTGTAATTGTAAAAAAAATCTGCTGGTTTTTGTTAGTCAGTATCAGGCTTGGAATTTCACCATTCTGGGGGCAAGGCCACTTGGCCTTCAGTTGGGCATATTTGGTGGGGGGCACAAAGGCCACATGTCAGGGCACCAAGGCCAAAGTTAACTATTAGTAGTAGGCTATAAAAATTATCAAAGTTGTATTTAGCCTATTCACTGCAGTAGACCTGCATCACTGTATGAAACATTACAAAAACATGAAATGAAAACATGACATATTACATAGAACTGTAAATCATCTGACTATCTAATATTTACAGATATCTAGGCTATATATAACATTTATTTTATATTTGGCCTGTTATGAAATAATGTATTGAACAATTTAAGCACAGCTCAGCTTTAAGAAACTCAAATAGCCTAGATGCATGCTTAGCCTTTTGTGATCATTAAGGCTACTTTTACAAACTCTTAGTCAGCTGTCCTCTGATTTACCAATATATAGGCGATATTTGTAACATTTATTTTGTATTTGGCCCGTTATGAAATTATGTGGAACAATTTAAACACATTGTAAAACTTAAAGCCCAAATTTGGAGACATCCATGTATGTCGAACTTTACTGCAAATTCAAAACTGGATTACTCTGGAACGGCTAACTGTACAGGGGACTGCTTTACACCTTTGTGTTCGGTAAGGTCTCCTGTTTATTCTGATATATGGGTTGTCATGTGTTAAAAGAAGGGTTCGTAAAGTATTACACCGAGATGAATGGGTATGGAGATCATGGGACGCAACACCTTCAGTAGAATGTATGATTAAATTGAATTATATTATTTACTTTTCTCGCGAACCGTTCAACACAGCAATTATCGGCTAACATCGTTTAAAAGCTGAGAAAAAGCTCTTTCATGTGATACATGGTGTCTGTGTGATGAATAGGCTACTTCGCGAGTAGTTCAACATGAGAATGGGTGAATTTGGACGCACTTTCTTTCTTGCGCTGCCACTTTCTCCACTGCGTAAATGACTAAATTAATTTGCTCTGTGAATGCTAAGATTATTTTGACAGGCCACAGGTTAAATAAAAATCGCTAGTAGGACGCAAAGCAGAATATTGAAAGAAGGGGGCACCAAGGCCACCGTGGCCTGTAAACCTCTGATTTTCAAAGGGGCCTCACGGCCATCGCCGTGAAATTCCTACCCTGGTCAGTATACTTTTGGACACAATTATAGCAATAAACACTCATCAACTATGTTCTTTGTCAGCATTATTGATGCTTTCATATCAGGGTTAGCATTGAACATTTAAGATCTTTGTGTCTATAGAATAAATAGATATAGCTATTTCCAGTGAGGTGTTACATGCAGAGTAGTTTAGATGTAGCTATTTCCAGTTAAGTCTATAATAATAATAATAATTATAATTACATTTATGTGATGGTTCTATCAAGCAGGTGCAGTACCAGCATACTGAATATCTGTATGTTTTGCTTTTTATGCTTGCATCAAGAGTTTTCAACATTTTCCTTTGATTATCATACATTATAACAATCAACAGGTAACAACCAGTTACCTTATGCAACCCCATAAGTTATTGGTGTGCTATCGACTAGAAGAGGATGCTTAAGCAATACTTTCTCATAGTATAGTAGTATATATACTCTTTTGATCCCGTGAGGGAAATTTGGTCTCTGCATTTATCCCAATCCGTGAAACACACAGTGAGGTGAAGCACACACTAATCCCGGCGCAGTGAGCTGCCTGCAACAACAGCGGCACTCAGGGAGCAGTGAGGGGTTAGGTGCCTTGCTCAAGGGCACTTCAGCCGTGCCTACTGGTCGGGGTTCGAACCGGCAACCCTCCGGTTACAAGTCCGAAGCGCTAACCAGTAGGCTGAAGTTCCCTTGAACAAGGCACCTAACCCCTCACTGCTCCCCGAGCGCCTTAACTGTTTTTGGAGCCCACGTACAAGACAAGGCAGGCTTACATAGCACAATTCTCACACATCATCTCAGATTTTTAAAATGTGAAGTGCATCAAAACACTTGAAGAACCCAATTTAAAGGGACACCAGGCAAGCCTGATGCTTTTTCTCTACGAAACTCCCCCTCGCTCGGTCTGAAGCTCTTTTCCTTTTCTTTGTGTCTTCCGTCAAGGGTTTTCGATGCTTCTTCGCCGGCTCTGCCATTATACACACGTTTGCAACAATCTCTAGTGTTTCGTTAGCCTGCCTCTGTGCTGTAAACTGATCCTGCTTCGGTCGGCGGGTAGGATACACCGAACTTGCAAGTGGGATATTCTTCCTACAGGCAGCAGGGGCGGGCGAGAGAGCCTTCATTCGCCCCGTAATGAGTCATTTAACCATATACCGACTTACGAAGATGATTAATTAACACGAAAATGTTGCCTGGTGTCCCTTTAAGAGGATCAGAGCAGAGAGTCAAATACAGTGCATGAAAATGCACTGTTCTGTTATCCGAAGTCGTAGGTCTTGAAAAGGACACGTGGGGAATGTATTTTTCACTTTTGTAAACTTTATACTTTTTGAGATATTAATAAAAAACAAGCTTATTTTTCCCCATAGACTTTGCATTAGCACTATGACATCACAATGGACTAATTAACTTGATTTGCACCTGTATCAACTTCCAGCTGCTCACTATTAGGACCCATCAAAGGGCCAGTTAAACTGATTGCACCTGCATCAACTGCTTTCTGCTTAACTAGGCCAACTCTCTCTGTGTCTCTCCATTCTACAAGGATATAAGGCACATTCCATCCAACTTTCTATCCACTCATCCACCCATTAAACTATCCATCAACATCCATTAAACAATCTGCCTATCAACATCCATTCAACTTTCTGTCTATCAACATCCATTACACTATCTACATTCAACTTTTAAACTATATACTCTGTCTCAGGCTTTATGCATACAATCTGGCTCTCTTAAGACTACTATTTCCTCTGCCCACAACTGTTTCAAAATAAATGTCCTCACTACAATAATTCACTATTAAATAATTTAACTATTTAAATACTCAACTATTTAACTGTTCAGCAGCCATTTCAACTGTCAGTTGTTATCAACTATGACTCCTGCCAACTGTTTCCAAATAAAAGCTTGTTTGGCATTTTATGTTAATATACAGTATGTTTATATTTTCATGCACTGGTAATTTCCTCGAAATTACATTTTCTAGTTATATCAGTTAACTAAAAGCACCTTGCTATGATTGGAGCACCTGATGACATCTGGAAATTGATTCCAGAGCTGAGCTGCATATCAGCTCAAGCCACCACACAGCAATGCAATTTGTTAATTTAGTGTTCAATGAACTCAGCATGGTATCAATTATCTTAAAAGGAATGTGAAGAAACACTGCCACCTGCTGGTTAAAGTATAGTATTGCAGTGTATTATTGGCCTCTGTGAAGCCTGGCACATTATTAACCAATAAGGAGCTAGCTGCTATATTTGTTTGTTTGGAAGGAGAACTGTTGCGCTCTGCATCATATATATTAAAGCTAGATACCGCATTGGGCTCCAGAACTTAGCCTATGTAAGTAGCGCCACCATCATGGTGGGGGCAACGATCACTGGAAGCCAATGGAGACACAGGTGTCTCTGATTGGACATCAGGACAGGTGTCTGATTGCCGTCCAGTGTTGCCCATTATAGGTGTTTAGCCTATGCCACCTAATAGAACTCAACAGACAATATGATATCTAGCTTTCTAATGTCTATGCTCTGCATGTGTTGTGCATATTATCCTAACTTAAACTGCAAGTAAGAGAGATACGCTCTATTTTTTTGTGTGTAGTGCAAACATACGTAGCCTAACTGTCATTCTCCAGGCAAACACTTGAAGGATAAAGAGTGTTTGTATGTTTCTTGTTAACAAGGATATGGTGAGTAGGCTATGGTGATAAAGATAGAAATCCTATGTAAATCACTCACTGGTGGCATTCCGCTTTCTCAAAGAAATTAGCATTTTTATACACAAAAGTTAACACACACGAGAAAATAGTTTGACAGCAGCAATCAGCATTGCTTCCTTATGGGACTGTTCAATCCAGTAAACTTGCTGTGGTGGTTTTCTCTTACAGGACAAAACCGTGAGGAAAAGCTTCAGCGCTCTGTGCAAGCCTGGTCGAGAGCAGTTCTCTGAGGAGGAGGAGGTAGGTGGGTGCCCCCCCCCCCCAATGTAACAATATTCCCCTTTCAACAGTCTTATGTGCGTTCCTGTGAGGCAAAGACTTGAAGTGTTGTCACATGCTGTTACTAGCTGTTATGTAACAGAGTGTTCCATCCATCCCTCAGTTCTCCGTAGACCCAAGTGCTGTTGAGGTATGCCACGTTAACAGCTCCACTCTACTTAACTTGACACTTGAAGAGTCTGATGACGAGGTACAAGCATTAGCTCTCTTTTGCAGTTACCAGGGAATCCTACTGGAAATAAAAACAAAGCTTTAAAAGAATTTTTTTTTTTTTTTTGTCGTTCTTCAGATATCTACTAAGAAAGAAAAACACTGGCGGCTTGGGCCTGAGAACCTCAATGAAACAGTTGCTGTAGAATTTCTAGACACTGAATGAATGATTCAGAGAAATGCCAATACAAGGGCTGTCTTTTATTGCCCTTCTGCCTTCCTTTTAATTTATGTAAATATATAACATTCCTAAAATAAAGCTATCATATTCCATCCAATTGAGGTCTTTCTTTTTTTTTTCTTGAAGTGCATGGTCAGGGTGGTGATCTGATCTCCAGATGTGCAGCGTAGCGTACACAAGCCACTGACTTCCAATACAGACTGTATCAGAGACGACCCTGATCTTGCAGACTGCATAAGATCAGGCCAGCATCTCCTCATTGCTGTGTGGCAATTAAAGTTTCTATTCTCTGAACACCTGTGTCTGTCATGGCCATTTGAGTGTGCAGTGGCAGAACACACAATAGAAATGGACACAATGGGACACTGCACTCCTACTACCTCTGGGGGTTGCTGGAACATTTTTCAGCATTTGCGCCTCTCTTAGAGTGAAGTATCTAGACTCCTGACATGTAGCCGTCCTACCACATGCCCGTTGGACCCTATACCTACGAGCCTACTTCAGTCCATCAGCCCGACCATCGTACCAGCTATCACACATGTGATCAATGCTTCGCTAACCTCTAACATTTCCAGAAGCCTGGGTGACACCGTTACTAAGAAAACTTCTCTCAATCCTGCTCAAGTCGAGAACTATCTCACTCCTGCCTTTCCTATCCAAAGTTATTGAACAAGCAATCTCCAAACAGGTCTCTGAATTCCTTTCACATAACAACCTCCTGGATCCAAATCAGTCTGGGTTCAAAAGCGGCCACTACCGAAATGGCACTGATGTCTGTAACAGAAGCCTTAAAGGAAGCCAGGGCGACCGCTCGGTCATTAGTACTCATTCTGCTTGTCTTAATGGCTGCCTTTGACACGGTTAATCCTTCTCTCTATACTCTCTAACATGAGAATCTCCGGCTCTGCTCTCTCCTAGTTTGAATCCTACCTCACAGGACACTTGTTTAACGTATCATGGCTTGGACCGCTATCTGCACCTCACTATCTCACCACAGGGATCCCCCAGGGCTCAGTGCTGGCCTCCCTTCTCTTTGCTATCTACACCACCTCCTTGGGACAGATTATCTGTTCGCATGGCTTCTCATACCACTGCTATGCAGACTACACACAGCTCTATCTGTCCTTTCCACCTGATGACCCCTTGGTTTCAGCACGGATCTCGGATTGCAGACATATGCTACCTCCAGACCGTTGCACTCCTCAGACGAACAACGTCTAGCTCTGCCACCGGTACGCTCAGGCCAATCCAAACTTTTCTCATCTGTTGTTCCTCGTTGGTGGAATGCACTGCCAGTTCCTACAAGGGCAGGGACATCCCTCTCCATCTTCAAAAAACTCCTGAAGACCCAGCTCTTCAGAGAACATCTCCTCTCATAGCACTACTTACAACTAGGCCTACTCTTGCTGATCCTAGCACTTACCCCCTGTCTAGAACTGACATTCAACTGTTTAAAATCAGTACTCACTGATGCACTTATTCTACTCTACCTTTTTTAAATTGTCCTATAATGGTTGCAAGAATTGCTTTAAAACTTAAACTGTTTGCCATGTTGTTAGTCGCTTTGGTTAAAAATGCGTCAGCCAAATGTAATGTAATGTAATGTAATGGAAACCAATCCTATTATTTGACCAGTCCTAAGCTGAGGATTACTGGGTGTAAAGTACACTGTTTGACGCTTAGTAGAAAGTTCAGATATGCGAGTCAATCTCTCACTCCGATGTTGTTAAGACTGGACGAGCGTCTCAAACCCAGCATGGATGTAGATGAGTTGGTGTTGAGTGTAATGGTAGCTAGCTGGTACATAGCTGTGCAGTAGGCCTGTATGTGTGTTAGGTAGGCTAAACCTCCCTCCTTAACCCTTAGATGACCTACCAACACCTACACTCTTATATGAGTGGGGTCAAAAATTACCTCAATTAGAATGAATGTGTTTTATGCTGTAAACTTAAAACATTTCTTTAATTTTGGTTAAATACGATGATGATGATGATGATGATGATGAGAACAATAATAATAAAAACATTTAGAATGTTTTTAATTTTTACATATTTTTAAGATGTGTTGCCTCATGGCAACATTGTACCATAATGGTAAAAGTGAAAATTCCTATTTTTAAGAATTAAAGCTAACTTAATAATTTAAAACACCTATCCTTATAACAGAACACTAACACAAAAATATTTATCTGGTTTTCAATGCATTACAAGTATCATACTTAACAAAAATCATACATAACAGTTTTTGCCCCCAGGCAACATTGTACCATTGCAGAATGAAAATCAATATTTTACAGTTATAAAGTTATAATAATAATACAAATTATCATATGAAAACATCAAAATCACTGTTATTTACTAGTTAAAAGCTCCATAAATCTCCCCAAACATTCTCAGGTACAGTATACACACACAACCACACACACACACATCTATGGGTTTGCACACTTACACCCATGCATACTCATGCGTACTGATGCACACTCATGCACACACACATTACAACATCCACTTTCCCTCTGAGACCTGCACCTGACTTTTTCAAAGTTTAGTAAGCAATTTGTCTCAAAAGAGAAACACAGGGGGTAGGCCTATAGCAAATAGAGGAATCAGTCAGGCCTCAAACTTGGGGCTACAGGGTAGCAAGTCTGCAGCTTCAACGCAACACCAAAAAACCTTGGATGTTGGTATGATAATCAGGGCACATACTCAACTGTAGTGATGGCATTCTATAAAACTTAATAAAGCACACGCATGTTCTTTACATATACAGGTCCTTCCCTACTTAGTATATTTGGCATGGCCATATGCAAATCCGTTATGGTTCAATATTGCCTCAGGGCAACATGCAGTTTTTTGTAATTTTCTATGACACCTACATTGATATGTTATGAAAAGTTGTTAATAATACATCAGTAAATGTATATCTGATAGTCACAGTTGATAAAATTCAAAGGTTCCTTGGGTTAACCTTTGAAATTTCATTTTTAACCCCACGTATGGAAAAATGTGGTACTGATACAAAAAATGCAATTACTTAATAGATACAAATCCAAATGGCCTCATGTCAGACAGCCTATTTGAGGAATACATGGAAGATTAAACAATACAAATTTAAAATGACCAATAATTTTTGACCCCACTTATGCATCTGAGGGTTAAAGGAAAATTCTGGCTTTTTTTCACATAGATCTTTGTTTCACAAAGTCACTGAGTACTGTTGGTATGAGAAATCCCCCGAAAACAATCAGTGCTACCTAGCTCAAGTTGCTGCAGCCAACAGTTAGAAAAGCCAGGCAGCTACAGTGCTATACTATGGGGGGCATGATTTTAAATAGGCTCCCAGAGTGTAGCACTATAGCTGCCTGGCTACTCTAGCTATTGGCAAGGATGGGCAAAAATACATCAAAATGGTTTTTTTTTTAATTAAATATCAAATACCCTAATTGTAAGTGTATCAAAATTCAAAATAGACTGCAAAATTCATAGCCACATGTATCAGAATAAAATACTGTGTTTTTGTATTTTGAAAGTACTAAAAATACTGTTTTTCCATATCTTTCAATTTAATTTATTTTTTCATCAGTACACTGACTCTGTTGATTTAAGTGGACAATGCTTGAGAGCAACAGCTTTTTTCTGCCTATGAGACATGTACCTGCAAACAATCAACAGATCAATATGCTAACTTGCCTGTTGCATCTAGATCCTAAATGCTGTATCAGAGATGCACTCAAAGTCAAAACTGAACTTGTCAAGCAGTACAAAGTGTCTTACAACGTCGATGCATGCCCAGATTGAGCAATGTTGCAGGACAACCACGTATAGGCTGAACCAGTGACGGACTGGGATTAAAAAACGGCCCTGGCATTTTCACCAACCAGCGGCCCACACGGCGACGCGCATGCAAGTGCTCGCAACACACAGATATAACTTCACATGCACGGACATAACACGTTTGTAGCACCATTGGTGATGAACTGTAACTTTAATATGCATAAAGACTGAACTGAAATATGAAAATGAAAAAAGAATAGCCTAGAATACATGGATTTATGGCACCATAGAACAGCATAGAACAGTGCTCTCCATGAAAAGAACAAAATGAGTTTTTGTGCTGAAAACTGCACCAATTCGAAATCACGATGGTTAGAGAATGTTCAATATGTTCAATATCCCTAAAGGAATGCATGTCTTCGCCAAAAATGACAAAATACGATGTTGATGCAAATGAACGGCAAACTCTGAAATATAGCCTGAAATGAGATGCTATTATCATTGAGACAACAGGGGACCAGGGGTATATAAAAATTCCGATTGTAGCTTACAGCAGCCGACTATTTAAGTCAAGTTTATAACGTTGTGGCACCAAGCGTCTTCTGCCCCACGGCTGCGGGCGAATGTAGTTTTGTTGATAAACGGGAAACCCATCAGAGCAGCCGCTCCACAAACGTGTCTTAATTAACGTCATGCAGTTAACAAGGTGCGAAGGAGCTTGCTTTACCCTGTCTATTACGTCATCAGCATCCAAGTTCATTATAGGACCTCTTTCTCTGTCGCCATCAGCATAAAGGCCTCCAAATTATCCTGTGACAATCGTGTCCTTAGGCGATTCTTGATGAATTTAAGAGTGGAAAAACTCTGTTTACATGCCACTTGAGTACATGACAGTGTTAGTAGGAATTAATTTGCTAACCATATATAGTTGTAGGTAGCCTGACGTTGTCATACTCAAATTCTAGTCAGAATATGAGTCTGATACTGCTCCATTGGGGTGTGTTTCAATCGATACAGGGGGGGGGGGGGGAATACCTCTGCACTCAATTGGATAGACCTAACCAATCAGAGCAACAAAATAGCTTACCGTGAGGTGTAGGAAGAAAACACACAAACCATCCTTCTTCTCCTATATCCCCTCCGTTTTTAAAAATAATTCTGTTGAACAGTGATATGCTACAAACATGTTAAACAGCTGGCAAAGGCTGTCGCAAATCCCTCGAACAGGTGGTCAATCAGAGATTTCAAACGAATGAGGGAACATGTTGCAATGCAACAGCGCTGTTTTCCCTTGATGAAAGTGAAACCACCAGTTTTCCCACATCTCAACTTTGGCCAAAGTTTTCAGAAATAATCGTTTTCAGTTATACAAACTCATTAGATGATATGAATTTTCCATCTGGGGTCCTAAAAGCCATGTATCCTTCTAGCCACAGCGTTTTTGTTTCAAACATAAGCCTAATCACAAGTTTTAAATACCTTAGTGTCCACATTACTGAAGACCTAACATGGACTGTTAACACTCAATATGTTCTGAAGAAGTCCAGACAACGACTCTGAATTTCCTTAGCTGACGAAGGAAGTAAAGTTTCTACATCCATCATGAAGGCCTTCTACACTTCAGCGGTTGAGAGTGTTCTAACTGGTAGCATCATCACCTGGTATGGGAACTCCACAGTTAGAGATTGTAGTACTCTGCAGAGAGTAGTGCGCTCAGCTGAACGTACTATAAGAACTCAACTCCCTGCTCTACAAGATATCTATTCCAGAAGAGTACTCCTAAGAGCCCAAAAGATTCTGAAGGACTCTTCTCATCCTAACAATGGATTATTCCTACCGCTGAAATCAAGAAGACACCTATGTAGTCACAAAGCCAGAACTGAGAGACTCAGGAGAAGTTTTTATCCCCAGGCCATCCGAACTCTGAACTCACACTATACTGACTTTGCACTCATTCACTCCTCAGCACTCATGACCCCCCCCCCCCACCCACCCACCATACACACACACACCTACAAGACTTTTAGCACTTTTACATCCCTCACCCTATGCTATAGACCTTTATTCATTTTCTTATTTCATCACACATCAAAACACACACACACACACACACACACACACACATATCTGACTTTCTCCAACTTTTGTACATCTCCATAGAACTTTTTATTTATTATTTTTGATTTCTCCTCCATCTACCCATGTCCTTGATTGCCTAGCCTTTCTGTTGCTCTTGGGTGCTCCTTGTTGGTGCCCCCCCCCCCCCCGCCCCCAATTCCAATCCTCCCCCACCTTTCTTATGCAGCCCTTGCCACTTAATCTACTAAACCCCTCTTCTACTGCACTTTTTACCCCCCCCCCCCCCCCCCCCCACTTTGCACAAATAGGCTGACACCAGACATAATTTCACTGCATTTCTTACTTCCAGTAACTATATGCATGTGACAATAAACTTCCTTGTATCCTTGTAATCTAAGCGTGCTCAGATGACGTGATAGACCAGGCGCTGTTGCTCACCTGTCCATCATCGTAAAGCCTGATTTGATTGGTCCGCCCGATTTAGGGCGAGCATACTTGCCACACAATGGAGCAGTGCCAGACCGAACTTCCCGTGGGGCGGGACTAAGTTCGGAATGGCACCCAGGCTAAGTTGTAGGCACAGGTAAAGAGGTTTAACTGCTGGAGAAGGAAATAGCAACAGATTGCACAATTCTTGCAGGTAGCACATTTCTTTCTCACCAGGTTTATTTCTGTAGCCTATCTTCCTATATCTCCGCGGCATCATCAAAGTCCGACGCTTTGACTGTATAGGCCTACTCCTTTAGAGGAGACTTTTTCAGGCTGTCCCAGTGCATGGCGAGATGTGTCAATTCCGACTGTAGATTTTCAACCATAGCTCCCTCACTAAATTTAAGCAGACATTCTCTTATGTTTCGAAGTGCATTTGGGGGCAGTTTATTAGCTTTTATAAGGGGAAAATTCCGAGGATCAAGGCATGCTAGATCGGCAATTCCCCGTGCTGAAGGAAGTAGACGCATTCGGTTTTGAAATTCCCCGAAGTCATTGCTTCATGTAGCCTAACTTTTGTAAACCAATAATAAAATGAAAGATACAGGCAGCATATGTATTGTATTCCAATTTCAAACAATGCACTTTTAAATCATTTGATTGAATAAGGTTACAAAAGAATGTAGACTGATGTAAATATTGAGGGTCACCATGACTGTACTGTAGAGACTCATGTCTGGTATAAATACTGATCAGTTTCCAATGATGAAGGAGGAAAAGGGAGTTAGAGATAAATGGCTTAATCGAAGCAATGTAACACTATTGATGCTTGATAGAGGGCTGAGAGATATTGTAAAACCGTCTTTACGATAAATGGGCCGCGCAAACCCGACAAGCATGCCAGCCCACGAGGGGCCGCGGCCCTTCTGGCATATGCCCAAGTGCCAGACCGTCCAGTCAGTCACTGGGGTGAACTCAGGTAAATTGGTCCATCAGCTAAAATGGGCCAGATAAGGTTGCACTGTCATATCTCTTTACATTTTAACAACCAATCACAGTTCAAGAAATTTTAATTATTGCTACAATGATACTTGCTTTGACTGTTTGATTGGTCTGAGGATATCAAGGTCAGTGGGGCTTTACCTTATATGGACAGTGGCAGGAACATTTGAAAGGTGAGTGAATTCAGATGAGAAATACATTTCACTAAAATAAGGTTCATATAATCTTCTGAATTGAATGAAGTAATGAAAGCTCTGTATTAATTGCGTCAACTATATGCCTTTATTCAGAGAAACGTGGTTGTTGTAACAAAAAATTCCATCTAACTTGACGGCCCATTTTAGCAGAAATCGCATCATGGGCCACCACAGTCAGCTCAAATGGGCCACACATTTAGTAATTGTATCCCAATATTCTTTAGATTTAAAGAGAAGATAGACTTGATTGAAAGCTATTTTGTGAGTTAGATTAGATTAAATTAGATTCAACTTTATTGTCATTGTACAGAGTCAACGAAATGCAGTACATGGAGAAAATACAGCATAACATGAGGAGAGGGGAGGAGCCCCCAGACTATGCTCCTATGGGGAGTAGTGTGGGAACAGGGAAAAACACCTCAGCATCATAAGCACATAGTCGGTACACTTTACAGCATGAAAAACACACGGCTTGCAACAGGGGAGGGAGTGGGGGGTGGAGAGAATCCAGCGCAGGCAAGCAGCCATCTGGTCCTGCAGCCATGTCGGCGCTGGTCACAGACCCGCTTGTCAGACTTGGGGCACAAAGCTATTTTGTAAGTTCCATGTGTTCCGATTATATGATTATCAATATTATGATACACAAAGGGTCTGGGTAAATTATTAATTAAATTATTTTTTCATCGTGTTGCTTTAAGCGATACATGGGGCAACTTGTTGCAGGGCAACCACATAACCGGTTCCAAGTGTTCCGGTTCCAACCGGTTCCAAACGTGAGGTTGGTGTGTGTGAGCAACATACACGTTACTCATCTTGCACTGGATCATCTTCCTGAATCTCAATGTTCAGTAGGTAGGCCTACTGATTTTTCTGTGTTTGTGTTTATGTCCATTTTGATCCAATTTGACCGCTTTGCTATGCTGCCCACCCAAAATTTCTACCAGCCAACCCAAACGTAGTAAGCTAAAACCGCCCCTGCGAGCAATTACCAAGTATTGTGTAAAAATCTTAGTGATGACGTGAATTATGTTTCACAACTGAGTCCCTCAGGCAGGCTAGTAATGTGTCTCTTATGCCAACTCAGTTTCCCTTGGAAAAGCAGATTAAATGCTACAAAAGCTGTTTACTGACTGGTATGTTTCTAACGCTCAGTAAATTAATTACTCAGAGCAATTAATGGACCTTGTGTTAAAGAACCTTTAGACTGTTAAACAAAGTTTACTTTAAGAATGTAATTCTTACTTAGTGCAACAGCACGGTATGGCATACTGTGTCATTTTGTCATTTGCAGACCGTTGTGCAGTTTGTAGGGGAAATCAGTTGCAGGCTACCGTGAAGGCAGTGCATATTATTTTTGCGACACAGGATGGAGCTCTTAGACTGTAATACACAGTAGTCGGAGAATGAACTATATAAAATAAAAGCCCTAGTGCTGTTTGGTCTATTGGTACCCTGAACCAAGAAAGGGCAAAAATACATCAATATATTTTAAAGTAAAATGCCAAATGCCCTAATTTTATGTGTATCAAAATAAACTACAAAATGATGTTGCCACACCATGTATCAAAATAAAAATATTTAAAATACTAAAAATACTATTTTTATACTTTTCAAACCTTCCATATCTGTCTAATTAATGTATTTCTTCATCAGTACACTGACACTGGACAGCGTTTGAGAGCAACACCTTTTATCTGCCTACAAGACATGGCATCTACAAACAGTCAACAGATCAACTATGCTGACCTGCCTGTTACATCTCGTAATCTATACTGTAATAGAGGTACTTAAAACGTCACCAATAGGCAACCAAACTAACCTATTGAGAGCCACAGAAAGTAAGCAAACCAATGCAATTCTATTACCTTAAAAGAACAACTTCAAACTCATGGTACACTGAATATGGAGAATGTAGTCTCTGACATTGTCAATGCATGCCCAGAATGCTTAATATTGCTTTAGGTGATACATGGAGCAACCTTTTGAGCAGGACAACCGATTGAATGATCATGTTAATTTCCCTACTAATGATTAAAGTTCTCAATAAAAAATAAACTGCCCAATATTAAAGGGAATGTGCCAGGACAACAATACTCAGGAACAGTGCCTAGCAACATTGCTCAGAAAGATGCCTTGTGTACCAGCTTTAGAGGACACATACACATCACTGCCAGTTGTTCCAAAGTTCTTCCAAAAACAGGCAAACTTGTAAGAGTGGGTGAGCAAGTAACCATGTGGAGTGAGTGGGTTAGTGTGAGAGAGGGAGTGTATTGTGTGTGTCAAGGTGTAGGTTTGCATATGTAATTTGCATAGTTATGTCCACTCCATACTAACATTTTGGGATGACAAAATGTTTCCTACCAATATTTTGGAGAACGCATTCGTAATATTTTTGATGTGAAGTCATATTCATTCAAACTTGTCCTCCTAAAGTGTACATCTCCAGGACAACCAAAGCTGAGCCCAAACGCACACACATTGTGTGTGCTGAACGTATTGATTTCTGTAGATTTTCACCAATAGCTCGAGCCAGGCCTGGGCCCTGTGTCTGCTCTCGCCTGTTAATACAGGTAACGCAGCCGCCACACTGCCAACGCACCCAGTGTGTCACTGCAGGTGTTTCACTCCAAATGCCAGATTATTGCTGGCCAAATTCTGAACTTGTGGTTAAAATTGCAGGGATGTAGGTTTTTTTTTTTTATTTTTTTTTTTTAATTATTATTATTATAATTTCCTGAGCGGGAATTCCTAAAAAAAATGTGAATCTATTGTGGTATTGTGGTAATTTCTTGAATTTGTGTGAAAAATATAATATTTCCAAATCCTGGAGAGCCTTAATTATGTGTTGAGAGTCAGGTAAGACTGTACTGCACTCTGATCTGTGTATATTGTGGACACAATCATCTGTGTACTGTTATCACAGTATACTGGCATCGCAGTTTCTCTCTTCAATTTTCACTTTTTTTTTTTATCAAGTGCACTGTTGTTATTTTAGGGTGAGCAAGAATGTGTCATAACTGTTGACCACCATCTTTTTATGTGTAATATTACTTTTGCCAAAGCACAATATGTGGTTCAAATGTGAGGTGTATCTAAATCCATCTATATTTACATGGGCAAATACAGTATACTCTGGTTTGATACATAGAAATCCAATACATTTATTTTACATTCATACATCTATATTGTACAATAAGCTTAATGCAGGTTTTTTCTTTTTTTAAAAAGCCCAATCCCAAATCCAGTCCAAGATGTACAGCTCGAGCAATGATGAATTTGCATGTTTTCAAAGTTGGTGAAAAGCAGTTTAAAAATATACACACTGGAAAAAATAAACATAAACAGACAAACAAACAACAAAAACAGGACAAGTGTTGTCCTTTAGTAGTACCTTAATAGAACTGGGCTGAATGCAAAAGAATTCAGTCACCACAGAAAGAAGGCACCTGGAGTACACAGTGTATGTACAAAAACAACAGAACTGGACAGTACCTGTTTTTAATATCTTTTACTTAAGCCTCTAGTACAAGGACAAAACTGTAAACCTTCACTTGCAAAAAGAAACAAAAACAAAAAACTAACACATTTCTATACAAATACATTTGAAGCAAAATATCTTCTTGGTCATACCAAAGCAGTACCATTTTTTAAATGCATATTTTAACATAAAGGGCCCTATCGTGCAATTTTTCGCCATGCGCTCCACTTTTATTAAACCTTGCGCCCAGGCGTGTGGCAATTAGCGACATAAGGTGGTCTGGCGCATGATCCAAAAATCACTATCTTACACCCTCTAAAAATCATTACATCATTGACCAAGAAAACCTTGGCCTATAGCGAAAGATACATATAAAGCACAGCTGAAGACGCACCGTCACCACATGTAAGCAGCAACTCCTCTGCAGGATAAATATCCTTTAGGATTTTTATTCAGTCTTTCGAACATTATTGGGTTAAGTGTTGCTTTTTTCAGGCTATGTTTTCAATGGTAACCCCTTGTCAGTTAATAGTAAAAGTAATTAACTGTGTAGAACTGTTTTGTCGTTAACTATGAGATCACAGTGAAGTTAGTTTCACTTTGCCTATGAGTTCAAATAATAGGCGAGTGCAGATGCATGTAGGCTATACTCTGCTAGTCACAAACAGGTTTTAGTAAAGCAAGATTTAGTGGAATCCCTGTTCTATATGGTCTCGCATGCAAGCAGATTCCTTCAAATGCGCCGCTGACTAATCAAAATACCAATGTGCTGTTTGAAGTTGCGCTGCTTGCTGTTAAAGGGAATGACAGAGGTCATTCTGATTAAGAGACATAAGAACAACCCTTTTGCGCTTGGCGCCCAGCGTTTGATCACAAAATCACACCATTAAAATAGTGAACATGGACTGGCCACACCTTTAATGTCTATAACATTGACCACCCGTTTCTGATCGCCAAGATAGGGCCCTTAATGTTTTCAGATTGATTCTGCCAGCAGAGAGCAATCCAAGGGATATAATTACACATTATGTCACTCATTTTATATATATGTGACCCAACGCCGCCAGTAGTTGCCAACCCCATGCATTTGTCCTCTTAGTAGAGCAGCGATCATTTCTTGAGTATATAACAGGAGACAATTTGGATATCAAACATTTTCGACACAGTTGGGTTTTCTATTTTTTTTCCCCATGAGGAAGGTCATTCTACATGGTGTACTCAGGCGTTGGCATATAAAACCTTTTTTTTCTATAGTTTACACAATTCTTTACACACCCAGATATTCCCAAAATATACCGCCCTTCGATCAAAATTCCCCCATATACTTTCAGAAAAGTAAGCTCTTTGATATAAAATACTATATTCTCAAAAACTGGATTTCATTGTTTTACATTCCGTCCTCTTTTTCAACAAAATAAAGCTTTATGTAACTCAAAGCTTATAAACACTCCCAACATTTCTTTACATCTATATGTAAATATAAACAATAAAGTGACTACAAGAAACCGTTTGTGGTTCTATGTTCACATGTGGACGAAACCCGTTTAGGATGGCACCGACTGCCCGTACATTTTTTCCCCCTCGTCACATTAACACAGTGTGGCACTACAATTTTGGATGATTGTACAAAGTCAGGGTCTTTTTGAATGCCATGGTCAAGTGGCACGTGTGCACACACGTACGTCCTCAGCATGTCTTGGTCAGGTCCGTGGGCATGTCCGCCGTAGACATGCGGTACTGGATCTTGGTGTTGGTGATCGCTCCGTGCTTCTGTCGGAGGTGCAAGCGCAGCTGGCTTTTGTGACGGAAATGCAAATTGCATTTCTCACACTGAAAATGCACCAGAGAAAAATAACAGAAATAAGTTCAATGCACTATGTACTTATCACCACAATTAACCGATTAAATCAGGCAGTACACACTTCTCAAGCAGAGCTTTGTGAGCAGCATGAGCAAGCGGTCTCTGAAGAATGCTTACATGGTAGGGCTTTTCCCCTGTGTGTATGCGTAGGTGGCTCTTCAGGGTCTGCAGGTGACGGAAGCGCGTTCCACAGATTTCACAGGGGTATGGCTTCTCTCCCGTGTGGATCAGCACGTGGGCCCGCAGGTGTGCCACCTGAGAGAAAAAAAACCCCACAGCAGCAGCGTTAGCTTCCTCACTCATGTTAAGGCTAGACAAGAGAGCTAGGTAAACAAGCCGCTAATATACAAACATGAGCTGGCTACACATTGGAGGTCTCCACACTCACACTCACACACACACACACACACACACACACTCTCTCTCACCCACCTGCACAAAACGCGCCCCACAGGTTTCACACTTGTATGGCTTTTCCCCTGAGTGGATGCGCGTGTGAGTCTTGAGGTTGGCTGGTCTGTTGAACTGAGCACCGCAAATGTTGCAGCGATACGGCTTCTCTCCTGAAGTGACAGAAATTAAAGACAGAAATGAGACATGTTCATTGTTTGCTGATGAAAACATGATGTAAAAGACATGTAAAGGGTGAGCTGTGGCTGGTGTTGTCTGCGTACCTGTGTGAACCGTCTTGTGGCTGGCGAGGTTTCCTTTGTAGCGGAAAGCAGCCTGGCAGCGGTCACATTTGTATGGCTTGTCACTGTGGACCTGAAGCATGTGGCGTTTCAGTGCCTCCTCCTCTGTGAACTTTGAGTCACATTCGTTGCAAAAGTATGTACCGTTTTCTACTGAGGGGAGGAGAAGGGGGCCGGGGGGAGAGAAATACCTCATAAGTGGCGATAGGTTGAAAAAACACCACAACAAGAGCTGCTAATTCTGCTCAAATGCTTTCTTAAAACCGATAACCGGCACGGCGTCTGCTAACTGGGAGGGGATTCTTACCAGAGCTGGAGTCGGAGTACTCGGAGTGCATCTCGGCCATCTCCTCGGCCAGGCGCGAGGCAGTGTTTGGGCAGATCTCAGAGTGGCGCGGAGACTGGGAACCGCAGGACGTGCACTTTAAGTGGCCCATGTACAGAGACGAGTGGCTGTCACTGCTCCGCTGAGATCCCTCCAGGGTCCTAGCACCCACACCACAAGAAAGGAGGGAGAGAGGAAGAAGGAGGGTAAGAGAGAGAGAGGGGGGGGGGGGGGGGGGGAGAAAAAAAGTCAAACGTCATTTCCCTGATATCTCTCCACCAGAACCACTGATATGACTGCTGCCATCCCGCTTTGAAATTCACGAGACATTCAATGAATTTCACACCGCTAGGCTGCGAGGTAAATCCTCAGTGTGCTAAGAGGATTGGGGTGGATGAGTAAAATTCAATCTGGCTTTAGAAAAGGGGGCCATGGGAGGGGGTACCATTTGACAAAAACTCCCAAAAACCCTCAATATTCCACGGCGGGCAAATGCATAGTGAAAGGCTGAGGGCAATTCTGTCGATTCCAAGACTACATTTGTCTTCTAAGTTACATTAGCGATGAGGGCCCTCTACTATACTGCACCTACTTACAGCCGACAGCTGGCTGTCACTTTAAGGAGGACAGAGAGAGAAAGAAAGAGGTGCTTACCTGTTAATGATGTTGTTGAGACGGCTAGCCTGGGGCACGTGGAAGTCCTCCGCGTGCTCGGTGATCTTGGTGCCGGACTGCACCGAGTCTGGGTGCTCGGAGTCCGCGGGGTGCAAGAAGGGCGGCATTCCAAGGCGCTGGGGTGAGCGCATGTCCGCGTCGCGGGGACTGACCTCCTCCTCCTTGGTGCTCTGGTTCAGCACGATGAACTTGTACTTCTTCCAGTTGCGGGCCTTGGGGTCCTGTGAGCCCTGGGTGGCCAGTGGCCGGATGGCCTGCGACAGGGCTGCGTTCTTGCTGCTGCTGGACTCCGTGGGCGAGTTGGGCTGGCAGTCGGACTTGAGCGGGCTCTGCGGGCTGCTTACCAGTGCCTTGCGGCCGCTGGCGGACATGCCGATAGGGTAGTGCTGGTGGCCCATGTCCTCCTCAGCTGCTGGCCCCTGCTCCTTGCCTGCCTCCTTCTGCCCCTGTCCGTGATGCCCCTGCTGTGCCTGCTGCTGCGCCTGCTGCTCGGCCGCCAGGCTGGGGTAGCCGTGCTTCCTGGAGCTCATGCCGATGGACTGCACCACCCCCTCCAGGCTCTCTCTCTTCATCTCCTCATCGCGCACCAGCTCCCGAGAGGAGTAAGCACCTGGGTGGCACATGCCAGCCACGCTGCCCCCAGTGGCCACCCGCGAGTACTCGGCCAGAACCGCCGCGCTCGGGTTCTCTGCCGGTGGCGGTGGACAGTGCTTGTGGTGGATCACTCCCGGCTTGGAGAAGTCCGCAAATGTGTTTTTGGTGTCGGCCAGTTTGCAGAGGGGAAAGGGGAAGCCCTGCACGGGGAACTGGCTGTACAGGTGGTAGGAGCTGCTGACCGGAGTGTTGACCGCGTTGAACATCCCAGAGCCGTATGGCCTCCCGTCCCTGAAGGGGGTCACTCTGCTGGGGAGGTTCTCCGCCATGTCATGCGGCCTGTAGCTGTGGACATCCTGAGGTAACAGCAAGGGACTGACCAGGAAGTCCTCTCTTGGCAGTTTGAGAGAGGAGTCACTGTAATAGAAAGGGAGAGAGAGAGAGAGAAAGAAGAATGGTAAGACAGAGATCTAGAGACTCTGGGCTCTACCTGATAAAGCACAACACAGCACAGACTCGGATAGCAGAGGTGTATCGGCCCTACCTGGACTTAATGAATCTGTGGCAGGTGTCGACGACATGGTCCATCTGCAGGTAGATGGCTGTGTTCATGACAGTCATGATGAGGCTCTCCTTCAGCGTCAGCCGGGACGTGTACATAAATTCCAGGAGGATGGCGAAGCCCTCTGGATCCACTTTAGGGTCCAGGCTGATGGCGTTCAGGTTGCATTTGAGTGAATCCGTGAAGATGGTATAAAAGAGCCCACTACAGAAGAGCAGGGGAACAGACCACTTATACTGCATTCTGGGAAATATACCATGATTTAAACAACCCCACACGCGTCTGTCAAACAAAACACAACCAAACCAGTGTAAACATGTACTTGCGACCAACCTGCAGGCCATGAGGACGGTCTTGTGAGCGCGAAACTGTTGTCTGTTGACCAGAATGGTGACATCTGTGAGGATGTCCCTGCTGCGCAGCCGGTTAAGGTTGAGCAGAACATCACTCGCGTGCCGTGTGAATTGGATGCAGCTGTCAGCTGCGCAAGCCATTTTGTCAAGATCTGTAAAGTAAGGAACAGAACAGGCCTCATTAAAACAAAAGGGGCAAACCTGTAAAGTCAGTAACTTTTATTTGCAGAACATGTATAATGGGCATTGCTCAGGGCTAAATACATTACATGTATAAGTTGGAGTAAGCCTGAACTTTAGGACATGAATAACAAGTCCATGAATACATTCTACACAATGATTGCATTTAAATGCTTTTTCCTTCTTTTTTTAAAACAAACAGAACCAATACAAGGAGGGACAGTCCATCAAATTGAGAACAACAAAGATCCCTTTGTAGATAGATGCACGGCAGTGTATGACAATCCTGTTTTACGCCATTAGATGGCGCCAAACATCGTGCAATGGAACCACAACCGCGTCAACCGCTGGATGCTTCTAGGGTGTACAGTTAGGTCAGTGATATTACACTCTGTCGTAAGAGCAGGCATAAAGTATTTTGCCCCACTGTATTAAGTTTCTCTAACTTGCAACTCTTGCGTAAATCAGCGAGCGTTTTATTTCTGTTATTGATTTCCTTTTTTTATTTGGCTGTAGCGAGTAGCCTAAAATCTCCATCATTTGTTAACATTCCTCGCTGACACAAACTGGGCTATATGAAAAGAGGTCCAAGTTGTCTCGTGATGGGCTCCGTGAAGGACTATGTTGTGAATAAATGCACAAACAGCTGGTTAGACGCCAAACAGTCCGCGTTTGGCAAAACAACTTGTAGGCTAGCCTACATTATTACGAATGACAACTGGAGAACTGAAAGTGATTTTATGGGAGTAACACATGATTTCAAGTGGAAGACACGCATGTAAAAGTGGTGGGCAGTAAACAAGACATAGACAACAGCATTATGACTCCCATAGCTTGCACCAGAAATTAAACCAGAAATGTTTACCAGTCTTATTAAAGAAATCTTTGCCCGTGTTTTACTTTATCTTCAGGTTCTTGGCGGAGCAATTTGAAGATTACTACAGTGAAAATGGAGCTTACAGGAGTAATACACCTTGCTTTCAGCACATGCACCGGGAAACACGGGCGTCTTTAAATAATTGCGCCATCTGAGCATTTCTCACATGTTACAAGTTACATTCGGTCTCGGTGCGGGATTCAGTTTCCATTGGCTATATAACGATAAACAGCTTCATCATAGACATGCGTTTGCTATTAATTAAACTTTAAATAGCCAACGCAGCAAATGTATACCTGCATGCATAGGCTATTCACCTGACAAGCAAGACACGTCTAAATAGCCTACTATGGCTAGACGAGGAGCCACTGTGCACTATAAAAACTTTGACAACATCAGCATAACAACATTTTATTCCATTGATATTTTTTTTTTTTTTTTTTATCTTAAATAGGCTATAACTCTGTATTATGCGTCTTTGTGCCGCCACAACTTAACATTGCGAGAGTAACACAACCTTTTAAACCTTGGTAACGGTTTTAGTTTAATTTCTATTTAATTTCTCAATCTTAACTGCCACAAGATGTCAGCACCGCATTGTTCTACCAAAATATTCCGCGATAGAAAAATAAAAACAAAGTGGGTAGCCAGTTTTGGAGTTTGTGCGACTTTAGCTGTCAAAGCCCCCTGATATAATTTTGACAAGAAAATACTCCATGGACAATCTACATTTCGTGTGCATTTAACTTTGTCATTCAATCTCTATAAATGTTCTACAAGAGCACACATGCAACTTGCATACGACATCGGAAAATGAGAGTTAACACATTCTCTTGCACAGTCTTCCATGAACTTAAAATCGAACAGGTAGGCTATCTCCAAGAATAGCTTGTTGACGGAGCAGACATTTATGACCGCCTCCCTTCAATGGAAAAGTATCGGCAGGAGCTGTCACCAAACACCTTGAAATAGGCTCCGTTTTTAAATCTGTCACTCAAGCGCTGAAATATCAAAGAGCATTTACTCAATAAGAGTTATCTGCCTCACACTTTATAAAGGTCAGGGTGAGGTATAATTATTTAACCCATTTTTTTAACCCAACTGATATTTGAACAGTTATTAATGTGCGAATAACACATTGAGTTCTGAAGCTCAAAAGTATTTTGCCTGACGCACGAGCCTACATTTTTAGCAGGCGATTTCAGGAACGCCCGCGAGCTGTTGCACGGCAGTGACAGTTTGTTCCTCTAAAAGTGTTCTTAACTTTTTTAATATCAGGGCACGAAAACCTTTGCAGGAGATTTATAAACTGTGAGGAGTGTGATACTGCAGGACGAAGATCAGTTGCTTTATAAATAATCGTATATTACAGCAATGTTTCCAACTCCTTTTCTGGAGCGCAATGTCAAACCTACTCACACTTCTGCGACAGTGGAAAGCTACCAGCAAAGTGAAAAAAAACAAGGTTGTCATGAAGACTAAAGCTAGGTAGTTACGCAGAAACAACTTATTACCAGATAGGCTATGTAACAAACACATTTTACGAAAACTGTTTCTGCTACACATCAAACCAGGTTTCAAAATGCCACTACTCTCAAAACTTCGAGTTAGCATAACATACAACGACACACAGATGATGGCTTTCTGAAATCTCCCTGACCCGTCCCACACTGTAGCCTACCCGATGAAATCTCAGAAAATACGCAACATAATTTATGTTCACACAAGCAATCGTTGCGCGCAAAAAGAAAAATCTGCCTCCACAATTCGTGATCCAAAGTTAATTACATATAGTTCAAGTATCACTTTTCGGAACACTTTACACAACTTGTTTATTTGTAAGTGCCCCCCGTATCTGACAGCTCGGGGTAAGATACTGAAAACCCCATCTATTATATTTTCTGTTTCCGTCGAAAAGAGCAACCTCTTCCCTACGCCTCCCGACTTGCCGTGGCTGAGCCACCGCGTTGAGAGAGAAGACAGCGGGGCTTCAGACAAGGGAAGATAGGTGGATCAGTTCAGAGCATTGTCATTAACCAACACTCTCCACACTAACTGTATTCCTAAGCATATGACTGAGTAAAACACTATTCGAAATAGAGACCTTAAAAATACAATTCGAAAAAGGTATACCTATGTCATTTTCGAGACCCATAACCTGAGAGCACACGAGCAACATCGCGCCAGATTACAGATGAAGAAAATAATTTAGAATAATCACCTGGTAGTGCTTTCCTAGAAACTTCTTGCATCACCACTTCTAAGAACCCCAGTTCTAAGAATCAGGAGAGCTCAATTCTCGGAATTTGAGCTTGTGACTATACCATTTGTGGAAGGCAGGGGAGTGACATAATTTCGTTGCGCTTATAACTACATATGCTTTGATTTATTTTAGAAGATGGCACTACTCAACTTCAATAATAATACGTGAAAAATCGAAATAAAGCACGAAACTGTTAATATAAATTGCCTAATTGTACTATATTTTGTGAAAAATATCAGCCAGGGCCAATACATTCTCCCTTTCACTTGGAGGATCCCATGGATAGACGGTCACATGGGCAGACGATTTGGCTACGTAAGCCGTGCCTGTAGCCCAGCCTCAATATTCTCAGAACTAATTTGCTATTCCATGACATAAGCAAAGTGTCCATTTGTAGCCTTTCCTGTATTAAACCCACAGTCATAACCTGTACAGAACATATGCGGAGCGGTTATTCACACGGACATTCGTTTCTTATTTCTTACAGTAGGCTTTTTATTTCTCCCGTGGTATTTTTATTCTTATTTTCACAACAGATGTATATTGCCGACCTTTGAGCGCGCTTGTGTGTTGGTGGGAAATTATTTATGCTCCTTAAGACGGTGATAGAAAGCTGTTGTTTAACCCAAGGAACTTTTATTGATAGGCTACAGGCTATTGTCGCCCAGTTTGATGCGAGTAAAACGCTCTCTTTAGCCATGGATCGCGCATAATTGTTATTTTGATGCGCTTGTGCGAACTGAATTTGTGAGTAGGTTACTTGTAACGTGGTTGGAACTAGAAGACTAATACCCGCGATCTTTGAGATATTGAAATTTTCGTTGTGCTGCCGTGGAAGGCATTGCATTGTTACTCATTTGGTTCAACTGTAAAACCAAGGCAATTTCCTCATAGGTTCATCTGTTTTTGTTGGACGTGACTGATTTTTACCAATCACTTTCATTCTTTCGGTATGTTCCCCACAAAGCTTACACGTTGGACTCACTTCGCAGGGATAATGACATCTGTAGGTTGCTCCATGTTGGATGTGAAAAGCGGTGCATTGGTGAGAGTTTAAAGGTTTGCATACTGTAGCAGTGGACAGTAATTGATTGACACTTGTGTAGAGTACATGTATTAACACAGACGGTCTAAGGCCATGTCGCCCATACCAAAACTGGTTTCACAAAAATAATGTAGGCCTAATGTTATAGTATGTTAGTTCTACATTTCAACTTATTTAAACAGCATAGCAGAACGTTTTTTTTTTTTTAAGTTTTGGCCTTCCTGGACTAGCCGACTGCTAAAATGTGTTTTAGTGGCCCATCGGGCCTATTTGTCTTCGGTTTCTGTAGCAGGTGAATGTCAGGTAGCCTAAACTCCATTAACATTGGAATATACATCTGAACAATTTTGGCCTAGCTTATGTGATGGACTTAAGAATGCTTCAGACTTACTTCTACTGCCAAAGTATAACACGAATGAACTTTATAACGTAATAATGTCATAATATATTTGATATAATTAAGTAGGCCTATAACTAAATCACTCAAGTATCCGCTGAGAAGTTAAACTGGTGTCGCAGTGGCCTATACCCTCTCGGCCGGTTTGCATAGTGTAGACGGGTTTTCTATCCACATTTTTCTGCCTTCTGTTTTTTAAATGCTATGCATCTGTAAGACACAGCTACTCTGCAAGTAGTTTAGACCATTGCCACATTGTCCGTGGAAAACCTAGTGTAGTTGAGATGAACAGGCTATGTCTTCATAGGCCCTTCACTTTTGGTAGGGACAGTCTCCGACTTGACTCAAGTTATTAAGGTGTTTGTTCCAATAAAATATGACATTTCGACAACTATGTAGGGTAGGTGCGCACTGTTCCTACTTAATTGCCTATCTGCGAGTTCTGTCTTCCTCCTCTCCGACTGCTTGCTCTAATTTGTCATGTCAAGATAGGAAGAAGGATGGCCTTCAACAAATGTTTCAAATACACTCATAGTCTTTTGAAAAGCTCAAGTTGCATAGCCTTTGGCTGGTAGAGTTGCCGTTCAAGCGCATTAATGGGTTGATTTGATGAATTCACAGTGAGTTGCCCCTACTTCAGAGGCAATGTCTGCTTGTCAAGTTATGAAGTTTGCAACTAGTCCATGCATTTTTTAAGTCCCAGTCAGCTTTGGGCATTATAGTTAATAATTATCATAATTTCAATAATATTAACAATAGGAATTTGGCTTACAATGACAAAGGCAGTATCCTATATAGGCCTGCCTAATCCGATTAAGTGTACATTATGTGGATCTTTGTCACCTGGCTGCGCTGGTGCTGATGTTGCTGATGCCGCATTTTAAGGTTATTGTGTCGGTTCAGACAGACATTGTAACGAGTGAATTTACATTAAAGGATGTTGAGAGAAACGTCTGTTGTGCATAGCTGACATCATGATCACGAATGATTCCATGGCCATTGAATCAATCCTCTGTTTGGCTAATTTGATGAGCCATTGTGCATGTGTCACTTAACCTGTACACAGGTTAGTTCTTATTTAGTCAACTTATTTTCTGTGTCATCAGCCAGGCTAATATCATATTAAATGAACTGTAACGGAAAAGAGATGCGGATTTTTAAACGCCTCACGGTGTTTGTTTACACATCATTGTGTTGTAAGTACTGCTTAAACTGCTAAAGCGCCAAATTAAACTGTGCCTGGGGTAGCACACGCTAATTAGCGTCTTTGTATGTGTGTTGGGGGAAAGGGGGGGCACAAAAAACAAAATTAATTCTGTGACCTGTTGGTGAAAATGGTAGATGTATTTTGTGAGTTATTAGGGTGGATGGCCGTTTTTGTCCATGTGCAGTAGACCTGTTCTGAGAGATCCATTATAACGTTATGGTAAGCCCCAAATAAATAGTTATACCTGTATGTGGTTAATGAACGGCATGTATTTTTAAAGAATAATGTGGGTTTTTAAATTGTTTGCAATTATTGTGAAATAAATTTGAATTAAACCAAACAAATTTTGAGCTTTTTATTATTATTATTATTATTATTATTATTATTATTATTATTATTATTAAAAAAAAAAAAATTCTTAACATACCACAGCTAATCCTGCGCATTTTCTCTCCCCCAAAAAGGGAAATGCCCAGTAAAATATGAACTTAACCCTGCCTTGCAGCTGAACAACACGCTAACTATTCCTCTTACAAATTCTTCAGAGTGCAGTGTGTTGAGAATGGTCTCCTGTCATATAAGCCTAACTCTCCTTTCCTGCAAATTCTCTAATATTCCTATGCTCCATTAAAGGCAATTTTGCTCAAACACTGCACTGGGGGCTGGAGAGTGGAGGGGAGGGGAGGAGGGGTGCTAAAGCATCATCTGTAGCATCACCTACAGCAGGATGCATCATGACCAGCAGGGGAAGTGTCCGGCCACACAGATGTTGTCTGGTTCTAGTTAGTGTTCCCTCATACATGGGCTACATGCTTGTTGAAGCTGCAGACGTCGGGGGCTGGTGTGTAGTAGCCTATGTCTCAGGGGTACGTAAAGGGAAGAATGCGTGTGTCATTATTCACCTCACTTGTCAGTGAACATCAGAGTTTGCCGTCTTATAAATTAACATAACTCAAAACCATTCATGACCGATACAAGCGGACACAGGAGTTGAACCTGGCCCGATCCGCCATGGTTCTGACCCTGGTTTAACAGGGTCTATCTGTGATTCATGCTCTAACATCAGGTGTATGTTTATGCTGATTGCACCTGCACATATGGGGTTAGTGTTTCTATATGGTTATGCACTATTGTATGCTCTCACACCTCGTCAGGGCCTTCAACCCTGCTGATGTCACAGTCAGTATGTTATCACTAGGTTTCTTTCTCATTACAACTGTGTGTTACTTGATCTGGATCAATTAATGACAATATAACACTTTATTTTTTAGGTTATTAACAAACTAAACTCACTATTACTAAGTTTTCAAGCATCGCCTGACAGATTTGTGGTGCTCCAAGAGATGTTTGGGGTGCTTTTGCTGAATGACTACCATAGTTAAATGATAGTGAGAGACTGATGATGTTTGAGCACTTTCTGTCTCCATGGTCACCACAGTGGTGGCTCATCGATGCTTTCGGGTAAAGCACCCATGGTCTGGCCAGTGCCGCGTGGGAACACATGCCGAAGGGATGCACATCGGGACGTAGTACAGAAATGGGCCTGACCTGTTAAGCCAGCTGCTATTAGGGGTTGGGGGGGGGCAGCATGTTATGCAATCGAGACTAGTTCATTCAGATTTTATGTTTTAGTCACTTTTTAAATATCATAATGATGCTAATAATTAAAGTAGTATTAATCCCTGAGTGTGTTTGTTTGTGTTGGGGTCTCACCAGAGTAGTTCTGCTTGTGGTGGCTCCATGCTGCGGGAGGGCCTTCCTCTCGGCCTCTGGTCATCCCTGGGCAGAGCAGCAGCATGTGCTGGGCTGTGGTGAAACACAAGAGAAGGGCAGAGACTCGTCAGACAAACAGATGCTGATTTTCTCACACACACACATACGTTAAAATGTTGACTTTTTACATTGACATTCATCCAAAACAGTCTCTCACCCCCCCCGCCCCCACACACACACACATATATAACATATATAACATATACAATCTCTGATCTTCCTTTCATCATGGATAAACAATCTGCCTCAGTCTAGCACGAACTGTTCCGAGAGAGATAGTGGGTTGTGACATGATGCATCACAGACGTGTACTTTGTGGTATGGTACATCACAAGGAGCCGGTAGGTTGGAACAGGACAAAACTAAATGGCTGGCTTACTCATGAAAAACAGGTGTAGTCATCTAATAGTCCTAAAACCCACTACACATGTGAAATGTGAGGGGGATCCTTAATGAAAGGGTCCCCCTTTTCCCTGCTCAGCCTCCTGCCAGTACCAGGCCAGCTTTTTGTGATATCCGGGCCCCGTGTGTTGTGTACACACCTCACTATTCTTCTATTGTTGTGGCTTAGCATTTCAAGCATGTCTGTTGGCATTTCCAAAAGACTTTGAATGCATTAAAGTTGTCATTATTTTACTCTAGCATGGAGACATAGATATCCCTTAATTGTATGGGTCGTCTTTATTACCTGGAGATCGTGGCATAGTTTTTTTTTTTCTGGACAGGATTTAATGGGCTCGGAGGTTTAATGGGCTTTATCAAAATAATTATCTGAAATTAATTTGATACTGTTGCCAGTTATTTTTTGCAATAGGTGTATACATACATTTGTTGTTTTTGTATTTAATTAAGTGTGTAATTCCTTGTGTACAGGCTCCTGTGAAATCCTTCACTGCAAAGGGTTAATTCCATTCTCAACAGGCAATGCTCTGGCCCCAGAGACTGATCTGCACTAGTTTATCTTGTTGTTTTCATCTCGTGCCGGTGCAGTCTGTTTTTCTCTCCAACGTGTGTGTGTGTGTGTGGGTGTGTGTGTGATAACGAGAGACAGAGAGAGAATGTGTGTGTGTGTGTATGCATACATGTGCACACATACGTGATTTCACATAAGATTTACGGTTTGGTTCCGATGTCATGGGAGACAGAGAAGGAGCACACACAAAAAAATCCCATACAAAACCTGAACTTTAGTGACCTCATAGAATGACTCATAACATACAAATCTTGCAGTGTAAAGGTGATTTGAAACCAAGAATGAAGAATGCCGTCTTCTGTCAATGGTGTTGGATGGTTGGTTGTGATTGTTTTCCACACCATCCATTCAAACTTTTACTCATTGCTGAAGTTGATAAGTCTGTGTCTGTTAAGTTCACACATTTACTACTGAAAACAAAACTTCTGTTTTCTTCTGAGTCTTTATGTTTATTTTATTTTAAAATAAAATTTAGTTTGTCATCTGAACGTGTTGGAAAAAATGCATCAGTGTAAATCCAAGGTTAACTAAGTGCACTGCATAATTAGCGCAGTGCGGCGGCAAACACTATTTGTTGCTCCACTTTGAAAGGTCAAAGTGCTCTCCTAAAGGACGTTACTGTGCACAGGCAAGATAATGCCAAACTAGTTGTTTCACATGCACTGTTTAATGAGAACTTAGATATAAACGGCAATGAAAAAATATATACCACACATATACCTCATTTGCCGTAATTCAAGCATTGAATCCCCCAGGCAGCATTTTTATTCCATTTTTTACAACATTTACAAAAAAAGAAGGAATTTGGCAAGTTAGTGCCATTGGAATTTAGCATAGAATCTGTCATGAGTGCTTTTTTATGTAATACATCCATTTTCTGTTTGTTTTTTGTAAACAAAAATATGTACATGTTTTGAATGAGAAATACAGGGTATAAAAATAAGTAAATTCTTAGCCTCTCAAAATCTGTTTCTCTTTCAGCATAGTGGAGGACTACTTCACAGGGATGCATGCGAGCATATGGAGGAAACCTGTCTTCAACTCTTGCCCTCTCACCCTGCGGACATATATTTAGGCTATTTGCTGGAAGAGCTGTAATCTTCCATAGGCTTTTGGCTCCAGAAACAAAACGGTCTCAAATGTTTCCCTAAATAAATTCAGTCATACAGTGCAAAGATAAATGCCTTCCCAATATATTTCATTTAAAAGTAGTATATTTGCATTGCTTTCAATTTGTAATTATACTATATATTTTTAACTTATGGATCTGTGCTTTTTTTGTATATTGAACATTTATTGTGGTGTAATAACATAATGTTTACAGTCTTTAATTACATAAAATCTTCAGTCACATAAAAATCAAGCAATCAAGTTTTTTTTTTTTTGGTGTGGTAAGAAGTAAAGTGTTGAGACAGGAAGAGGTGTTTCTAAAAATAGGGTTCCTCTGCTGTGTTCTCTACCTTGGCTGGCTTCAGCTTGCGTGTGTGGGCCGACTCTACCATGCATGCTGTGGGGGCCCTGCACTGCGGCCCCCACAATGGAACTCTACAGTCATCGTCTCACCGAGTGGGGAGGTGGGTAGAGGGAGTGTGACTCGTACAACCGGACTGACAGCATCAACCACGCAGCCGCCCCTTTACAGACGTTTAACCCGTGAGCAGCTTTACGACGTTCTCCGTCAGACGTTTGGAAGGACTTGACCTGCCGAGTTTGACCGAGCAAATTTGACCTGACCCCAGCTAGTTCAGGATTGTCAATAATAATAACACCACACTGGACATGTTAACTGGACTGTGCATTAACTGTAATGCAATAACAAGAAAATTATATCTACACACACACTCACACACACACATGCAAAAATACACAAACACACACATACAGACGCATACATCATTAGCAATATTGTTTTAATCCCATGTAAAAAAAATGAAATAAATAAATACATTTTGTGTAAATATATGCTGTTATCTATCCGGATTCATACTACAGCCTACTGTAAATCTTAGTTAGGCATTATGATGCGACCATAAATGTGTAAACCTTTGAGTTTATTACTCACTAGAAACATTTCATTCAATCTAGAAGATGTGATCATACAACCCGCTCATAACCTCCACATAAGGTTGGAGATGGCGTAACTTATGGCCTTGCTTTAATGCAAAGCTTATGGGACTCATTTAGGAGCTGACGCTTATGTGAAATTCATCTCTGTGTGTTCCTTACCCCCCTTTTTCTGGATGTGGAGAGATTGAGTGTTTTCTTAACCTTCACACAACAGTGATCTCTCCAATGAAACAGTAAGAACATTTTTCTCACTGGAATCGCCCGAGCATCCGCCCATCTGGATCCGGCGTCCCACTAAAAACACCCCAGGTGTTCGCAAACCAACGGGGAGAAAACGTCTCCAAAATAATTAAGGCCTTTCTCCTTTCTCGCTACAACAATCTCCGATTCAGCACTGCCAAATAAAGACTATGTTGAGCTCCAAACAAAGAGCAGCGTCAACTTTATTTCAATTCACTCGGGGGTTGTTTAAGGCGCTTCTACGCAGTAATGCATAATGCACGACCATAAACCATCCAGGAGTTTGGAGAGAAATGTGTAATTTACCAGGCACCCCCGCTGTGCCCCGCCACACACGCATGAGATAATTACTGCAAAACCTTGGCAAACTTTTACTCAACCAATTCCACACAAAAATAAATGACCCACTTAGACAAGACAGGAAGGGGTTGTAGAGGTAGGGGTACTTGATCAATACCAACTGTTTTGGTCCATTAGAGGGCCGCTGAGCATAAGCTGTGCTTTGCCTCCCCTGTGCTCTGGGATGTGAGTGACGTATTATCTGAGCCGTTGCATCATCATCATTATCATCATCATCATCTTTGTCATCATCATCATCGTCGCCGATGTTATCGGGAGGCTCAAAGGCCACAACCACAAACCAACCATAGGGGCACAGAGCCAGCAACTGTTGTTTTGTTGTTTGCAGTGCACATCTCATGAAACCTCACTGTTCCCAAAACTGCCTTACTGTTTCTTTGCTATTGCTGCTTCTGCCTGTTTTTGCCATTAATATCAGAGGTCAGTTCTCTGTTCCCACATCAATGGTCATGGCACATCACTAAAATTGAGTGGATACACCATAGTTAGGTTTGTTTCCAGGTTAGAATACTAATTGGAAGAGTGTGTGTGTGTGTCCGTGCGGTCCGTACGTGTTTAAGTTTGGGTGCTCTTTTGTGTGTGTGGACAACAAAAATCCCCATCAGCAACACCGGCACACTTTGTATTTGCTGTGCTACTCAACTCCTGAAGAATTTGAATAAATAAATAAATAAATAAATAAATAAATAATAACCACTCCAACAAAACAACTGGAGCAGATGGGCACCCAATGAGACATTTGATCACAACAGCCGCTAATGAAGGCCTGTGCCTCAGACGCAGCCCCACGCAGTCTTTTACAAGGATGGCAAAAATTTTCTCTTATTCCCGAGCAAAAATTCTGCCAGCTTCAGCGCTCATCGTCAGGGAAGACACGAGTGAGCCGAGTGCGCTTTTTCCGCGGCATGATGCAACGAGGGTGTAACATGCCACGGATCTGCTGTTAGCAAGTACTCTGAGGTCTTTTCAGTTCCTCACTTCTGGAAAAAATGCTTTCATGCTTTTATTAAGTTTTAAGAGAAGCTTCCATCCACACAATCCCCTATACCCCCCCCCCCAACCCCTGCACACTCGGATCCTTAGAGGACAGTCACATGGACACCAACACTTCATTATTTGCCCATCAGCGTCCTGCTAATAATTTCATTCTCTCTCTCTCTCTCTCTCTCTCTCTCTCTCTCTCTCTCTCAAACACACACGTATACACATACAGCATGTTAATGCGTTCATGCCAATACTGTATACAGTGCTGGATGCTGCATTGCTAACGGCTTGCTAACTTCCTGTCTTCATGTCTTCCCTTCCCCTCAGAGCTAACTCCACACGTGCAGAGTTGCACACTGAGGCTAAAGCCAGGACAGGCTGAGAACTTGGCCAAAGGATGTCAGAGAGGCCTTCATAGAAAGCTCTTGCATCATGAAGAGTAAAATAAGGGCTGGATGGGGGTGGGGTGGGGGAGGGGGAGGCTTCCTGTCACCCAGGACAAGTGCACATATAGTCTATCTACAGGGTGCCTCTGCAGACCTTTGGTGTATGGCTCTGGTTTTATGATGAAACTTCCTTCCTGACAATGGTTACACTTTCACAGTTTCATGAACATCAACTATTGAATAACCATTGTTTATATACTTAGTAACTAACAGTATACTTTGGTTAAAAGTGTCTGCTAAATACCATAAGCATGAATATACACATAAACATAATTGACATGAGTTACATCAAATAATTGCAGCTTGAGGCACTTAATCTCAGGATTTAAAAAGTGTCTTGCTAAAACTGTGGCTGGGCTTTAGGAAATGCTGTCATCTGACTTTTAGCTTTCTCACAGAGATAACAGTATGGTTGATGAAAATCTATGAAGTGGTTTCTGACTGAATAAACGTCTTTGAAATGAAGGATGTTACTGTTTTATCCGCAGCGTCGGACCAGTAATCAGTGGATTCTCTGTTGTTTCTTTCATCCTCTGTATTTGAATTCAGCCTGCAGATAACTTCAGCCTTGTTTTCCAAGTGTCCAACCATCAAACTGTTTTTCTTTTGTGCAGAAACATTATGGGGCCCCTAATCCTTAATATACAGAACATTCTGATCCCGGGAGGTAAACCATGTAACTTGCCTGCATATATGGGCTGTTACTGTTGACCTTTCCAGAGGCACACTGCAAGTATGATCAGTCCAAACTGTATTTCCACATTTCACAGTTATGAAAATCAATCTACACATTCGTCTACATGACAAAGAAAATAATTAATCTTTAACATTTATCAGAGGTTTAGAATGTAATGGATCTAAATAAAGGGAATGATTAAGAATGTGCCTTTCTGACATTCATAGACATCAAACTGGGAATAGATGCTTTGATATTTCTCAGCATAGGGCACGAAGAAAAATGGTCGTTGTCCCATAAATTGCTGATTGTTGATTTTATGTATACAAGCAACAAGGGCTTGCGGTTTGTAGGGTTATGTAAACATTTGTTAGAAAAAAAAAAATATATATTTATATATATATATATATATATATATATATATATATATATATATATATATATATATATATTAGAAATAAAAAAAAAAAAAAAAAAAAAAAATATATATATATATATATACTACTGCAGCAACTTGCTGCATTAGCCTCAAAATGTATTATTATTATTATTATTTTCTTTTTTTTTTCTTCTTCTTCTTTATTATTATGTTAAATGTTCCAAATGTAAAGCACTTTGAGCTGCATTCTGTGTATGAAAGGTTCTATACAAATAAAGCTTAATATTATTATTATTATTGAACGTAATTGCCTTGGACAGTGCATGGATAGAGTGTTCAAGGGTTTAAATCCCTCGACGAGTTTGGAAAGGGTTGTAGGTGTGAGCTTTCACTATAAGTCACTCCCCGAGACTCACAGCTCGATCTCTGCAGACTCTGTCTCATGGATGTTCCTCACACCCTACACTGTAGCATTATGGGAAAATACCCAAAAGGCCCTAGTGACAGACCTGTGTATGGGAATTACGTCACACGATCATACCCTTTTTTTTGGGTGGTGTCTCCTCTTGTGAGCGGGAAGTATTTTTTGAATGACTGGGCAAAAGCACTTTTTTTCTTTTTTTTTTGGCAATGTCTGGGAAGTGTGGGTGGCAAAGACCTTTATGATGTTTCAAAGGATTATGGTAAGAAGTACGAGAAAGATTAAAAACTGAGTTTTCAGTCCAGTGCACACCTTTTGTGAGCTACATCCTTTGTAATTAAGCAATCGCTCTCTGAGTCATAGACGCAAGCATTTATTGAGGAACATCAAGAAAGTGTGTCAGCAGAGAGTCGTCACTCATCACTCATGTCAGGCTAACTGTTAACTGTTGGATGCGCTGGTCAGGAAGTAACAGGACGGCATCAGCAATACCTCAAACACAGAGGTTTGTGTGTGTGTCTGTGTGTGTGTGTGTGTGTGTGTGGTTTGATGTTCACTGCATGCCTCCTTGCAAGCCTCTTCAGCTAAGGAATCACCATCTTGTATTTTTTCTCGTGAAGGCTATTTAACAATGTTAGTAACTGTTAGTTGGGGGGAGGGGGGATTCAGCAAGGGTTGCATGTGACATATCTATTGCCTGAAGCACGATCAGCAAGATTGGACGTGGGCACACGGTGTTTTATGAAGGCAGGGACCCCCCCCCCCCCAAAAAAAAATAAATATGCATGTCTACTTTTGACACCAAAATGATTGAGATTATTGCAGTGGTTTTGTCAAGTCTCCGCTCTAGAAGGGGGGTGGGGGGACAGGCAGGTGTACAGGATGTGTGTATGGGTGTAAGTGTGTGTGTGTGCATATGTGTGTGTATGCATGTATATGTGTGCATGTGTGTACATGTACTGTATGTGTGTGTGTGTGTGTGTGTGTGTGTGTGTGTGTGTGTGTCCATGTTCATGCATGCTTTTGTGTGTGTGTGTGTGTCTGGTGTGTACGTATGTGTGTGTGCAGGTGGTGGGCCCAGTGCCTCTGTGTGATGGCCGCCGCCTCTGTAGCCGCCTGTGTGTGTGTGCTGCCAGGACGCCAAGCAGAGGAAGTGGTCTCTGAACGCAGACAGACAACGGCTGAGGGGTGGTCCCACCCCACTCTACCCCACACCAGCAGCGAGCAAGCAGCTGCTGCAGAGACGCGAACGCAAAGACACTGTTCCACTTTTTTTTTTTTCACACCAAGCACCGTCACATTATTGTTTTTTTTGTTGTTGTTGTTTTTTGCTGTTACTTGCAAGGAAGCTCACACCAAGGAAGAGGATGAGCGCTTTCAGATCAGCGGGGGTGAAATGATAACGCTGCAGCCAGATATGCACATGCACTGCAGTGAGGTGCCCTCATATCTGATGATTTTGATGGCAGGGATCAGATAGTGGCTCACAGTCAAAGCTTCAAGTGATGGGAAGCAAACCTGTTCAACTAGAACTATGCATTTCTGGTATGGCACAAGCTGCCATAATATTCACAAACTGGATAATAACTATTGCCTTGTTGCATCCAAGAGAGGCTCAGCTGTTTGTCTAGCTGTTACCTGTTACCTCTTCATACATTTGAGACGTGCTAGCCATGCATTTTTAATTGGAGTTTGCTTAAACAATCTTCCTGTCTTACACAAGGGAAACGCTGTGGAAAATCAGGCAGATCTTCCTGGTCCAACTTTCAAAACAAAAATATCTCAAAATACGAACAGCAAAGAATACCATGATATTTGACCTCCTTTTCAGTTGATGACACGCAAGGCATTTCTACAACTGGAGCTGACAATCACCCTCATTTCAATCACTGATCCATCGGCTGCATTGAGGAATTTTCCACACACAAACACACTACAGTCCCCCTGCCCCTCCCTCTCTCCTTCTCTGTCTCTGTCTCTCTCTCTTTCTCTCTCTCTCTCTCTCTCTCTCCCTCCCCAGACTCCTGGAATTGTGTGCATGCAATGAGAGCTGGGCGTGCCAGTTGCCCGGGGCCACCACACACACCTGATGCAATGTCAGAGAGGAAAGGAGAGGAGAAGAATGTGTGGGGTGGCATGCGCTGCGATGTACTACACTACACTACACTACACTACACTACACTACAAACGCTCCCCAGGGTTAATGCCACCGAGGCACAAACCTGTTCCCTCATCACCAGGGATGGACGAGGGCATCTTTTTAATGGAGACTGTTGTGAGCAAAAAGCTGGCAGGCTGGGAGTTTGTTGATGGAGGATTTTGTGAATGAAGCCTTGCGACTTTTCTCTGACGCGCGTGACTGCTTTTGTTATTCATCTGATAATATCTTCTAGAATATATTCAGTGTCAGGGAAGCTTTTTTTGGTCTTAACACTGAGATTTCACCCTTTCTAAATAACAATACCAATAACAAATGATTATTTATTCATATAATGATGCTTATCTACAATTTCTTTTTATAATCACCTGCTATTAATGTGAGACTGAACATTGATTAAACATTACATTAAAAAGGGAATAAACTCAAACTCAGACATTCACAGTTTGTACCTGAAGGTACAGTATCTCCATTTCCACCACCAGATTTCTAATAGCAGTATATTAGCCAAAGGTTGGTGCTTTGTAAATTTGGTGAACGTAACCATCTGTGACCTTCTTACAGAGCAGGAGTACAGGCATCATCACACCCACAGCAGAGTTTCTAATGACTAGCTCTCCACGAACCAGGAAGTGAAAGCAAGGTTGTGTTTTGTTAGCCTCTGGCTCGTGTGAAAACCACGTTGCCGTGCTGACAGGAGTGGCTGGTTGTACCTCAGTCACTGACCAGCATTCCGTCAACCCCGACGGTCTGCTGTTGTTGCCCACCCCCTCTGTTCGATAGATCTTTAAAGATATTACAGAAAACAGAGGCTTGAGCTAAGGCTGGCACTTGCTAGAAGTTCAGACAGATCAGGTCTTGCAGAGTGAGAGTTTGGGCGGCACTCTCTAGAGTCTAACAAACATGCCAAGAATGCAGGCTTTTATAAGGAGGAGTGTTTCCTCAGCAGTATGCCATCTGGTGGAGAAGAAGCCAGCAAAGGCTTCGCCTGTTTCACTTTCATTTCTCCCATGCTCTGTTCTGAACAGCGCTAGGTGTGTGGGATGTTGTTGTTGTTGTTGTTGTTGTGTGTGTGTGTGTGTGTGTGTGTGTGTGTGTGTGTGTGTGTGTTTCTTGTAACATAAGCAAAAAGTGTATGTGTCAAGAGAATAGAAGCTAAGGTAGTCAAGAAGGTTAAAAAGGGGAAAAGAGAGGGTGAAAAGTAGTGTGTAGTCTTGTAGTGTTTTGAGCCATGTCAGTGAAGATGCTGAAAGTCTTTTTGTCGGTGAAGAATGTCACGTTATGTGATGTGACGTATTTACTGTTGTTCAGCTGAAGGGACAACACCAGCGGACGGTATCCCGGTGTCCCCATCTATGAGGTCCTGGTGAATTGCGAGTGCTGGTACAAGGACTATTTCTTACTCACCACAACACAAAATGTCAAGATGGCATGAGATGGTTAATCATTGCCAGAACAAGGCGCGCTTTGTAGGCAGTATCTATCGTCGTTTTTATCTGTTGCTCATGGACCAGAGACTGAGAGAATTGATACTATTGGTAAGTAGGCCTAAAGAGTAAAAAAGAAAAAAATATCAAAAATAAATACACATTTGTGTGCATGAGCAAAATAAATCCCCTCACTAATTTTTCAAACCTTGTGTGTGACCCTCTTTGAAGATGGGACAACATTGCAGCATATTGCTTGAGACAATATTTTTAAAAAACATTTAGAACAATTAGTTTGCTCAGGGGCTACACTGAACCATTTTAGATGGTTCTGTTTCAGTCCAAGTTACTGAAAATTGCATTATCACTACAGACACTGAAAACTGTGCCTGTCCTCAATTATTATCCTCAAAGGACGAAGAAGCAGTTCAATCGATCAAGCAAAGCAACATTGTCCCACTTACCAATAAGTGAATGAGTGACAGAGGGCACAGGAGAGTTGTAGTTCCTTACTATTGAACATCTAAGGAGCCATCATGAAGTTGTAAACTGGCCATACAGTGTCACATTTCAGGGTAGACCTATAGCAGGTGTATTAGACTGCACCAGTCAATGTATATTTTAGGTTCATGCTGTTGCATATGCACTGTACACTTGTTTAGCTCATGGATTCAGCACACAGGTGCCTTTTTTGAAAAGCAAGTGGCACTGAGATTTCGACTGTTTTTTAACTGTTTAGTTATATATAAACATATTCACAGTAACTTACTGGTCAATTGTTGCCAGTAAGTTACTGTGAATTTTACGGTAAATTTACCTATACTGTAGGTGTCATGAAAGTGTGATCCCTACGGCAGGGTGCTTGTTTTGTTCTTGAGAACAACGTTAAAAGTTGGATAAGACAGATCTTGCGTGTAATGGTTTGAAGGCAGTGCTTCGATGTTTTGTCAACATTTACGCGGCAGATGAAGTACTTTCCCCAGAGTTGTGGTAATTTTCCAGAGAGGGAAACCAGCTGCAGAGTGCAGTTCAGGAGAGTTCGTTCAGAAACCTGTCAGACCACTTCTGAGTATGCATGTTAAATCTCCCATTGGGTGTTGTCGAGGTCTTCTGTTGTTGCTCCAATCTGGAATGTTGGGAAGCTCGCATTGATACGCTCACATATTCATGAATGTGCTTAAAATAGGCCTATGGGAATATTTGGATCATATCAGCTACAGGCAACCCACTTCCTCATCGAAATCTGTTTGTTCAGCCAAGCTATTTTAAATGTGTCCTGTTCAAATAATCTATGACAAATTGCACACCAACAATTAGTAAGCCACATAAAAAGCCAAAATGTCAACTTTTTAGTTTTATATATATATTTTTTTTATCTACAATATTGAAGATCAGTCTCCTGTGTTGCATTTATCTGACTGGAGTTTGAGAAACACTAGAGATGATGTGATAGAAACTCTTTCAAACAGTCATTAGTCCTGCCCTAAAGAATCCTTCAGGCCATACTCTACAAGCTCTCTTCTGCACGGATGACTACTACGGTCGGGGAGGATGTGAACTGATTCACAGCCTCTCTGGTTTTGGCACTCAGTCTGTTTATTCGTCTTTGGATCAGGGCCTCTATGCTGTCTAATAGGGGGATTTTTTACTGTGCCAAACTCTTTTTAATATCAGAAAAGATAGGAAATCCAATCTGCTTCCAAATACCAATGCTGTGTGTCCATTCGTGTAGTCGTGGGGTGTGGCATCACATGAGCTGTTTTTGCCAGCCCCCAACCCCATCCATCCATCCATCCCAACTCTGCGCACCACATCCTATGCTCATTTCGAGCTGTAAACGCAGTATAATCCATGGCAACATAGAGGCAGGGGGGTTGGCCAGGATGAAAGCAATTCCACCAAGCCCCAGAAATCACCCACTCTCTGAACTGATTTGATTTGGGTATCCTCCAGCTCCGACCAATTCCACATACCCAAAAAGCAGATAAACAAGTACTTTCCGGGATTTTTAATAACATATCAATTTACATGGGATTTCACAGCAGGATTTGCTAATTTTTATATATATATATATATATATATATATATATATATATATATATATATATATATATATATATATATATATATATATATATACATTTGCAAATCCTGCCTATAAGGAAGAATTGAAGACTACTTAAAATATATATATTTTGAATTGATATTGAGCTCTCTGAGTACATTGTGAAAAAAAGCCAAACTGCTGTAGAGCGTTGTTGGTGAACAAAACCAACAAAACTAATCCCATCTGGCCGGGAACTTTCATTTTATTAATTTAATATTTAATTTAATTTTAATTAGGTTGACAACAATCCATGTGCCATGCTTGGATGGACCACACTTTTTTTGTTTTATTATTTTTTATCACAGGTTTAAATGCTGGAGTGATTGTACAGTTCTTTAAAAGCCCTGGACAATTTTTGCACCACAATAATTTCCCCCAAAAGGGAGTTTGTTTTTGTGACTTGACATTATTTGCCCATGATCCATCCATTGAGAGTTGGTCTATATGATTAGTACAGTGGGAGAAAAATGGTGGTTGACGGCGCAAAAGCACTGTCCCTCCCTCTGTCTCTGAACGAGCAGTCTTTCGAATCGCACTCCAGCTTAACGGCTATTCGACGGAGAGAAACGCCCTGATACGCATACGCACCACACACAAGTGTATGCTTTTATTCTTCTATTCACTCTGCAGCATTAAACCCAACACAAACACTGGGCTGTGGTATTCAATAGAAATGAACCCTACTTTCCTAGAGCCCACAGGTTAATGTAGCGACTCAGTCTGGCTTTGCCCTCGTTATCCGGATTGATAGGTCATTCATGAGGAGAAGGCGCTGCTGTGCATGACAGAACAAGGCTGCTAATGCAGACAACTGGCACTGATGTCGAGATGGCAACCTAGAGAGTGACAGTGACTGGTCTCAATAGCATGTCTCTCTCCTTGTATCTCTTATCTCTTCACTTCATATGCATGATGCAACTTCATACCAACATCTCTCCTAGGGGAAAGGATTTTTTGTTGTTGTTGGTGCTGTTGTCTGACTTGATTGACTTAATACGCATGAGCAATTGACAGCAACTGACGTGTGTGTGTGTGTGTGTGTGTGTGTGTGTGTGTGTGTGTGTGTGTGTGAGTCATGCAACATACTTCAGCAACTTCATACCAACATCTCTCCTAGGGGAAAGGATTTTTTGTTGTTGTTGGTGCTGTTGTCTGACTTGATTGACTTAATACGCATGAGCAATTGACAGCAACTGACGTGTGTGTGTGTGTGTGTGTTTGTGTGTGTGTGTGTGTGTGTGTGTGTGTGTGGAATAATTTGGATTATGCACACTGTACATTAAAAGCTGCTTTGGGCAGACTGACAGCAGCCTACATGTTTTTTTTTTATCTTTCCATTAATTTTTTTCTCACACTATCCATTAATGTATCCATACATGCGACACAGATGGCCTGGATGTATGCATTACGCCTGTGTGTGTGTGTCACGTCATGTAAAGCCAGTAAACCTATATAAAGCCGCCTCAACAGGCTCTTGCCCTGGCTGCCACCACCCTGAACCCCAGCTTTGTAAACGTTTACTGGAAACAAATCAGCCTGACTCAGTGTCAACTCCAGTGAGGCGGAGCACTGTGCCGTGGCAACGGATAGGGGCCCTGCGGACGGGAGGGACCCGCCGGGCGGTGGCGGTGGCGGTGGCGGTAGGTCGCTCGGTTCAGTCGCTTGGTTGGTTTTGGTTGGTTGGTCTGTGGATAATGAAGCAGGAGAGGACTGTGACATGTGACAGGGACTCGGCCAGGCTCGAGTCAAACTGCCAGTGACCTTTTCTTGGCTGAGTGTTGGGCCCACATGCCCACGTGCTCCCATGGATGGAGGGATGGACGGATGGATGGATGGATGGATGGATGGAAGAAGAGCACAAGGGGGATGAAGAGGTGGAGGGTGGGAGGATGGAGGGACGGAGGGAGCGAGATAGGGCGAAGGACGCTAAAACTGGCCAGGGCACGAGGAGGCGACTCGGAGGAGAAGCGGCGAGGGTGTCGGCTCCGATCTGCCTCACACCACTGAGCTGACCTCGTGCTGACATCACCGGCTCGTTTGCCCAACGCAGTTGGCTTTCTCCCGAGCCGCGAGGACAGCGGCCCATGACCACAGCTGCACAGACATTGTCATCGCGTCAGTGCCAGCTCGCTGGGTCCAGAAGTGACCAGACTTTTCTCAGGGGACCGACAACTCACTTTGAGACCTCTACGACCCCATGGAAGATTTGTTTATATTTGTTTAAATCCCATTTGACAAACAGTGTTTTACAATGCAGCATTAAGTATTTGATTACACCATGGGAATCAAACCTGGGCCATTAACAACTGGTCAGCCCAGGTCATCTGCAGCAGCACACTGGGTGAACCACTGCAAAGATACCAGATTCAGGAAGTCCTGTCATTGTTGCCCCTCTTCCTTATCATCGTGCACCAACCCAGTTGATGATAGGTAGTGTACACGTAGCTCTGGGCTGTTCTAATTGATATAACGATGCCCAAAGCTTTGCACACACACCAAGACCCAAAGCATCAAGCCTCAGTTTCTAAGATCTCTTCAGTAGAGATGTGAATTGCGGGGTGTATGTGAGTGGAGGTGGAGGATTCCTTATTAGAGATGTGTGCAGGGTGTATGTGTGTGTTCTATCTGATAGAGGAGGGAATCTGGCAGAAGAAGATGTAACTGGCTCTTAGGAGCAAACTATCTTTACCAGGGTTCCCCAGTTCTCTCCCCGCATCAGGCTTTGGATGATGCCATTTTAAACAATTGAGTGGATATTTAATTTCTATTTCTACATTAAAGTATTTTCTCTTGCATTTATTTTTATGCTTTGTGTAATTTATGCAAAACCATGTATATGTGGGTGTACTGGAAAAGACTGCATGCTTCTAACTGATAAACAGGATAAGTCTCAAAGAGTCTGTATGTTCTCAAGTTCAGTTCATGAAGTTCACTATGTTTTAATTATGTCATATGTCATATGTTCACTATGTTTTATATTTAATTATGTCATATGTCAAAGACAGTGTTATTCAATCATTGCAAAAATACTGGGGAAAAAGCTCGAAAGGACACCAGAACTACAGACATTAACCTTTATTCCACTCTGTATGTGTGTAGTTTACATGGCTATTCATAGCATAGAGCCAATTTCCTCAAATAAAGTTAAATATGTGTTTGCATTATCTCTGCCCTGGGGGAAGGTTAGTTGTAATTTAAAAAATATATAATTTATTTATTTTCTTAGTCTCTTCACTGAAATTGACCCATGAGTCATATTGGAAGGACAGGAATACACCTTGCCTTTCACTGTTGTTCATATCTTTTACTGGTTAAATAGTTTTTTTTTTAAAAGAAGGGAAATTGATATATATTGAAAAAAAGAAACATAACATTTTACTGCCCATTTGTTTCTCCTGGCTGTACAAATCAAAACCCAAACTACAGCACTGTACACAATGTTAAAAATCCAGTTTATTACGTAAGCATAATTCAGTGAAAGGATTCGAGCAGCATGCTTTAGGATTGTTTCTTGTTAAGAGTTTGTCAGCAAATGTCAAAAAAGAGAGAAAGCTTACACTGTGACAGATAAGTGAGTGTTCAGCCTTAGCAATTCAGGTTGTCTTCTGATAATGCTATTCTTAAGAGCAAGTAAAAGCTTGTCCTGATATTAAATATAAATGCATTTGGGGGGCAGTGGGGAAGGTCACAGAGTGGACCGTTTATATTCGAGGCTTCCGAATTAAATTAATTTCAATTACCGCCTTTTAAAAATAACAGTAGTAATATTTATTTAATATTAAGGACATTCATTTGATAACTACAGTTTACACAGAGGTTATTTTGTGCTGAATTCATGCTGTCAATATCAACCCAGAATATGGTCTATCACTGATATTTCAATCAATATGTTTATTTGACCCAAAGGCTTGTTGTAATAGCACACACAAACATCCACATGCATTTATACTTTTATAAACATCAACAACCAAAACATCACAACATTCCTTATGTATCCTCTATTTTAATTATGACTGAGCATGTTCAAACTGACACTAAGCAGCAGCCACCTTGAGACAAGTCTCTTTAAACTTTCACAGAGTTTACAAGATGTGGACGTGCTGCTGCTGACCCATGATATGGGTCCCATGATATGTCATCCATGATAAGTTAATCAAGTAAGAACGCCATGGCTCGGTCCTCTGGCTCCTATTTAGTGTCATTATTTTTATTTCAATTAATCTGTTTGCCTTTCATTTGTTTCCGCACCGCTGCACACTTGCAGCCTCAGCAGGACGGAGACGTGCAATACCACTGAGACGGCAAGCGCACAGAAAACTGTGACATTTCTCCGCAGGAGAGCGGCAAGGGGAGAGAGAGAGAAAAGGGGGGGGGTTCTCACCGTGCTTCTGCTGGAAGGAGTTGGGCATGTTGAGAGCGGAGATGGTGTGAGTCGTGGACCAGCGGGGCACCCTGGTGACAGAGTTCTCGGGGTCAGTCTCAAAAGCAGTTGAAGGGATGATGTAGTTGAAGCAGTGGAGGGTTCTTCAGGTCCCGGTCCAAAAATGTGGCTAACAAGGTTCAGGAATTCTATTTTTTTTTTTTTTTTTTTATCAGTTTTTCTTCTTTTTTTCCAGTTTTTTGGGGTTTTCCCTCTATTTTCTGAAGTGGTGTGATTCAGAAAAAAATCAGTCACAGAGCTCAATTATCTGCGCAGCCCTGGGGGGAGGAGGAGGATGAGGGGTGGGGGGGTGGTGGTGGGGTGGAGGGTGAGAAGATATCCAGAGTTCACCGCGAGGGAAGCGGGGGGATTGTGGCGGGCGCGGCGGCACTGGGGTCAGAGACGACGGGCGCGGGTTGGCAAGGCTTTAGCGGCGAAGCAGAAGCAGAAGCAGAAGCTGGCGTTGAGGCAGAAGCTGGCGCGGCGAGCAGTGGAGGTGGTGGTGGCGGGCGGTGTGGGCAGATGCTGTGGTGGCGCTCAGAGGAGCTTGCGAGCTACTGATGATGAGGAGGAGGAGGAGGAGGAGGAGGAGGAGGAGGAGGAGGAGGCTGGTGAGGCTGGTGAAGAAGATGCCGCCGGTGAGGATGCTTGCGCGTGGCTGGCAACACAGCGCAGCGCAGCTCAACACGGCAGATCAGAGCGCAGCCTGGCGTCTCGTGTAGCGTGTAGCGTGGAGCGTGGTACACTAGAGCGCAGAGTAGAGTAGAGCAGAGCGGTGCAGGCTAATCTGGCGCGGGCTCTCCCTGTCTGTCTCCCTCTGTCAGCAGCACTGGAAATAACCCCGGGGTGGCAAAGTTGAGCCTGGCAGGATGGCAGTAGCGCACGCGCGTGGATGCCAATGCCAAAGCGCAGGGGCTGAAGAGAGTCAAGTCGACTGAGCGCGCTCGGTCGACACTAGCAAAGCGGTCCACAGGGCATCGGTGGCGCTCTCTGCTGATAGGTCGTCTGCGCTCGGGCGCTCATTGATTGCTGCGCTGGCGTGGTCCACTTTCCATGAATGTTAAAAATCTCAGGGCGTGCTCCATTTCCCCCCCCCCCCCCCCCGTTGGAAAAAAAGGGGGGGATTAAGCTGTCTTTGTCATAATCCCTGTTTTTTTTCCATTTATAATACGTTTCAATGAAGGGGAATCTGAAATCTCATTATTTCACATAAACTCTAAAGCTCGGACTACTATTGCCTTTAATATGGACCAGCTCTCAGACTTTAGGCCATCTGCCATATAAGAGTCTTTCGTGAACAGCAATGACACATTGTTTTATAAACAGAGCTTTTATACAACAAACATTTCAGTGTTCTAGAGTATTAATCTACCTAAGCTCATCCTTGGAACTGGATATTGCTCTTTATCACTTGTCTAGCTGGGGAGTTGATATTACATCACACCAGCTGTCGCTTCAAACCTGGCACTGCCAACAGCGATGGGCACGGATGTGCCAGTTTGCCATAAAATTGGATGGTAATGCCAGCGATCATGCTAAATGATGTGTGCTTCTCCTCCCTCGAACATTTTATTCCTTAGATGTCAACCTTTTCAGTTATTATCACAGATGTTATAATCTCGTGTAACAAACTCAGTCTTCGTTATCCTCTTTTTTTAGGCTTATGCATGGCTGGGTCCACTGCTTGGCTATCCTCTTTATTTTCTTGGATAATTTTGCTGGGCGCTAAGGTCTCTCATGGAGTTGACCCCCTCTGTGCTAAATCCTCTATTTTCCCTTTATTACATGTCTTGACATAAAGCCACCCATATTGGGTTTATTTTCTGGCCACGTATCTCTGTGCCGCAGAAATTAATGTTAAAGGATAAGAAGGCAGAGAAAAGATTTCGATGTGCCTTTTTTAAAGAGCAGACGGTTCCATTATGCTCCGTAAGTAAGAGGAGGCTAAACTGTGGCTATGGAGGTCATGTCTCTTAAGCAGGGGGTGGAAGTCATCGTGTATCCCACTTGCGAGCAGCGAGTGTTTTCCCCTTGGCTGCACGCATGGAGAGACACTGTTAAATTTTAAAGATGAAAGCTGAGAGGCACTCTTAGCAATAACATACACACACACACACACACACACACACACACTCCCTGTGCCGCTGCATATCAGGCAATATGCTGCAAATGTGGCATAGGCCTGCAGGCATCCGGTCGGAGCAGAGGGCAGAGAGAGAGAGAGAGAGAGAGAGAGAGAGAGAGAGCTAGAGATTTATGCCCAAGCCTCAGCAGCAGCTCTCCACGGGCCTCAGGACAGCGTCTCAATCTCTACAGGGCAAACCTCCCAGCCCAAGGGCTTTGCTCCACTTCATCTTCCCCCTGCTGGGCTTGCCCTTTGTGTGCAGCTAGGGCCCAGCAGCCGGGGGGTGGGGGGTTGGTGAACGGCAAATAAGATATCCAAATCCTAATGCTCACTGGACCCCACTCCACTCATGCCTCTTAGGAGACATCCTTGTCCTCTACCTTTTTTGTGTGTGATCAACTGTGGTGGATAGTTGGTGTTAATCTGTAGGTGATGGGATAACCCTAAACCCAATCCCATCCATATGGGTGGCAGAGTGACAGCAGCACAAAGGCCAAAGGGTAAAACCTAAACTGGCTTTGGAGCAGGTGACAGCAGAAAAATACAGAAAATTAGTCCATCGGGACTGTGAGTGTGACTGCCCTCCTCTGCTTGTGTCATAACTCATAGAGTGAAGAAAGGCTTTTCATCTCTAATGGGTCATGTACGGGGCCTTTCCTTTTTTATTTACAGTAGATTTTTCTCTAGAAATCTACTGTAAATAAAATTGTCTAAGATAAGAGAATGGCAATGAAAACATAATTATTTCATATTTATTTTCACATTGTATGCATTTAAAACATATATATTTCCATAATATTCTATTCTTTTTAAAACACACATACATGTACATACAAACACACACAAGGGCTAACACATATGCACACACATTGATTTATTAACTTACTGCACACACATTAACCTATTTTCTCCATCTGGAAACACTGGTAAAATACATACAGGTATGTACTTCTATTGTGCAACTTATGTACAGTGTAAGTTCTCACCTGTTGAAAAATACTACAACCCCAAATCAGAAAAGGTTGGGACGTTTAAAATTCAAATAAAAATATAATGTAATAATAATATACAAGTCTTGTAAACCCATGTTTAGCAGCACAAAGGACATAGACAACATATCTAATGTTGAAAATGAAAATTTGGACTATTTCATGGAAAATGATCATTTTGAATTTCATGCCAGCAACATGTTTCAAAAAAGTTTGGACAGGGAATGTTTACCACTGCGGTGCTTCACCTCTTCCAAATTCTGCAAATGTTTTGGAACTGAGAAGACCAGTTGCTAGAGTTCAGTTGCTCAACAAGATAAGAGGTATTCTTAATCATGATTTTCATTCCATGATGATGCATCTAATTTGACAGGTCTGGACTGCAGACAGGCCATTTTAGCACCTGGACTCTTCCTCTATGGAGAAATACTGATTAAATATGTGTACAATTAATTTTGCTCTTGTTTTCCTGAAATATTCAAGGTCTTCCCTGGAAATATGATTTCCAAAAATAATGGCACATTTTGATTGGTCTAACCACAGGACCTTTTTCCACATTACCTCAGTTCATTTTAAACAAGCTCAGGCCCAGATAAGAAGGTAGTATTTCTGTATCATTTCTAAATACAATTTCGGTTGGTAAAGTTCATACTAGTATTTCTGAATTGAGTATAAAACTGTGCATAAGACAAAGGTTATCAGAGGTTTTCCTGAGCCCATACAATAATTTTCTTTACAGAAACAGGTCTGGTTTTAATGCAGTTCCACTTGAGGTCCAAAAACCTGTGGCCATTCAATATTGTTGTTCAGCCCTATCCCTAGTTTGCAAAGATTTCTCTGGATTCTCTGAATATTTTCATGCTATTATATACTGTAGATGATGAACTAACATTTCATGTTAAGAAGCATTAAAATGACATTGTTTCATCATTTGTCCACACAGGGTAACACAGAGTGATGAATATACCCTACATCTTGACTTCTAAGAGACACCGCCTCTCTGGGATGCTCTTTTTCATACCCAATCATGTCGCCAGTTACCCTAATTAGTTGTGAAACATTCCTTCTTTTGTTTTCTTTATAATTACACAACCTTTCCAGCATTTTGTTACCCCCGTCCCAACTATTTTTGAAACGTGTTGCTGGTATCAAGTTAAAAGTGAACATACTTTCCATGAAATAGTGAAATTTGTCATTTTCAACATTTGATATGTTGTTTGTGTCCTTTTGGCAACTAAATATGAGTTTAAGAGATTTGCAGATTATTACATTCTGTTTTTATTCACATTTTACACAACGTCCCAACTTTTTCTGATTTTGGGGTTGAACAAGGTCACAAGAAGGTCCCAAGGGCACATTTTTGCAGGATGGCTATAGTCCCTAGTCCACAGCAACAGTAGTGCCAGAGCAAAGCGACGAGTCAGGATTAACTCAGCGTGTGTAGCTGTAGGCAGGCTGGTGTTTTTGTGAACCAACACTTCCTGCGGTAGAGTTCAGCAGTATCCTCCTGAGGCCACTGGTATCCCAGTGTTACTGAGTAGGCTGCACCAGGGGCCAGTGGAGCCAGGTCTAACCCCCCTCCCAGCAGGGCCCAGGCCATGGATGTTCATCACGCACAGGTCCCGAGGCCTCTCTGGGGTTAGGACATGGATACTGTGGGGTTGGTTTCCTTTTGGAGCCAGTGGGGTCAGAGGTCACTTGTTTGTTTGCAGTCCCATTTATTCACTTACATTGATAGATAGATAGATAGATAGATAGATGTTTAATTATCATTATGATATATTAATTGACCTGGGACATTATTTTGGTATTTAAAATCAATAAACAAACAAAAATGTACAGAACATAAAAATGATTGACTATACATTATCTCAATGTATATTCAATACATTATAGAGGGAATATAATATAGCCTAGAGGGAATGCACCGACAGCAGTCTGTAGAAAAATCTTGTGAGATCTGTAGCATAGCAGTTCTTTTCTGTTTTGATTTCGGAGAGGGGGGGGGGGCAGTTTCCTACCTGAAACTAGAAAGTTGCTAGGTCGGTAATCGGGCTTCATTGTACTATGTATATTTAAGTGAGTGTGTGTTTGTGTGTGTGAGAGAGAGAGAGAGAGAGAGTGTGTGTTTCTGTTTTTATTATAGTGTGTGTGTGTGTGTGTGTGTGTGTGTGTGTGTGTGTTTGTGTCTCTGTATTCTGTATATTTCTGTGTATCTGTATGCCAGTGTCTCAGTGTGCATTCGATCAATTTGACCAAAAGATGTTGGGAAGGAATAAATATGTATGGGTATTGTAGCATAAATGATACAATTTGTTTTTCCATCAACGTGCTTTTCACTCAAAATAAACTAAGGCCATAACAAATTGGTCTGAAAAACATTATTCTTGCATAACAATGTTTTAGTAAAAATGTGAAACAAGTCCATTTGATCTGAACACACAAGGGTTAACAGCTTGTTCCCTGTTTCTAATGGCATCTAAAGCCAGACACACCATCCTCTCTATGGTATCACCGTGGTGTACTGGATGTCACTGACCATTCATGTAATCCAGGCTTGAGAGGAAGTGACATAAGCAGCCCAGTGGGTCTTCAAATCATACTGATGTCCATTATGACAAAAATATCCAGTGTCACAGAAAGTGGTGTAGCTGATGTTGTAAGGGAAGGTAGCATGGCAGACATTTTCTTATTTCTACCAGGCATTCTGCAAAGACAGCCACAAGTAGCAGTAGTAATGATAATGATAATGATAATAATAATAAAAATAATAATAATAATAATAACAACAATAACAAGATGTACCGCAAAGCGGTACAAAATATGACCGCCACTCAGTCCTGCACATTCTCTCCGCAAAAATAAATCACGCTTGTCAATTTGTCTCCATCTCCTACTCCATCCCCTACTCTTGCAACTTTTGTGTATGTAAATGAGTGTGTGCAGGTGCGTTTGCTTTTTCATTTTAGGTGGCGCTATACTTTAAATAAGTGGATATGGGATGAGTTGACATGGCCCCTGGAGGCCAACATACAAAAAAAATTGGTCATCCTAGACCTTACGGTTCTTGAGATATTCACAGAAAACTGTGTCCGCCCTACCCTCCTTTCGGGGGGTCCGGCAGGGGGTGGGGGCTTGGGGCGACGGGTCAAAACGATGCCAAACAAGTTTCATGCACCCTGGTCTTTCAGTGTCCCATAAACACAAAATTACTGAAGAAAAAAAACTCTGACTAAGCCTATATACTATGGGTCATAATAATAATAACAAAACAAACATTTTATAACAATAAAAACATCTCTTCATTAAAGCACCCAGTCTGAAACCTGAACACATCAGAACTGTGTCTGCCCACACTAACCTAGCAGCCAACCAATGATTGGATCCAGGACTGATTGGATACAGGTCAGGCAGCCGCGGTCAGATTCGGGCAGCTATTATCGAAATGGTGCCATGACCAGCACCACACAGTGTATGCAATAACATGACTATAAGGTCATGATGAGCATGCAGTCTTTTCCACGAGTGGCTCTTTCCGCATACTGCTGCACCGCCCTGTGCTGCGCTGTGTGGTATGTCAGAGGGTGTTTTAGGGGGAGGGCGAGAGTGCCCAGAGTGACCTTAATCATGGGTTTGGTTGGGGGTGGGGGTGGATTTTTGTATTTATGCTGCCCAGTTGAACATGCTCTGTGGATGTCATCCTCACTTTTTTTTTTTGGCTGGCGTTGGCAGCAGTGAAATATCCCTGGGGACGGAGGGGGAAAGGGGGTCAACAGGGACGTGGTTAAAACCTGTGACATCTACTTGTGCTGCTCCAAATTAAAACCCAGGCAGATACTGTACTGGCACCATGTGTGCCATCACCACAGGTTAAAGATGCATCATTTGCACAATAAAGCTATTTAAAGAATGGTCATGTTTTATTTGAAGGGTCCTCTATACTATACAGAGATAGTCAGATTATAAACCAACTGCTGAAATTCTGTTTGCTACAATGCATGGTTAGTGTAAAGGTTAGGGTTAGAGGTTGAGTTTGGACAAGGTGATGTTCAGTGAACAATTAGAAAGACTGAACTTGGATTTCAACCAACCATATGTAAAGTGGACTATCCAAATATACCCCCCCCCCCCCCCCCCCAAAAAAAAAAGAAATGGACGATGATTTCAATCACTTTATTCTTCCAGCACTTCCTTGCTTGTGCTGACGTACATGCAAAATCTGGTGAACCACACAACTCTCTCTATCAGCTTCTCTCCTCCTCTTTATCTGTTTGTCTCTCTCTCTCTCTCTCTTTGGTTAACACAGAGACGCATGATGTAGAATATATTTTTACAATCTATGGATGAATTGATTTATTTTAATCGTTCCTAGCAGGCACTTTTGCACTTTCCCCTGACCTATATCTATTGAGCTACAGGAGCCATACTCTATGATTTGTTCCCCCTGTATTTGAATACCTTCAAATACACACTCTTCTAATACATGCACAACTCTGCGTGTTTTCTGTTGCTGTGAAATACACTAAACTGACCTTCAAAGTCATAATGTTGGTGTAAAAGTATTTTTGTGTTATTTCTCTGTTGCAAAAACATGTCTGACTGGCTGCAATGACAATGTGTTGGAATGTTAACTATGTGTTTTACTGTATATAGTAGTACAATGAAACTTGTGTCAGCAGCTGTCTGTTTCTCAGAGCAATCAAAAGATTTCACAGCTGCCAGATAGTTAGAGTATCTTGAAAACAAATTCCATGGTCAGGATTTCCACTGATTTAGGGGCATCCAAAGAGGCTTAGTTATGCCTCCACTTTTATCCATTGCATATAATGTCAAGTTTGAATGGAAACTGTTCAGTCATGAAATCCTTCATGATCAGGGCTTAATTTCAGCAACCAACTCTGACTTAAACTCAGATAACTTGAATCAATTATTTACTAGGTCACCGTGATTTCCGTTACATATTCAGTCACCCCTGTCTTGCCCTGTTGTCCTGACCTGATAGAACCTTTTACTCTCTCTCTCCCCCTCCACTTTCCCTTTTTCTCACACATAGTACACCAATTACAGTATACCAACATAGTACAATTATGTGTGTGTTTTTCCAACCATGCTAGTGACACAAATGAAAGTCAACATTCAAACTCCAACATGCTCTAGCTCTTTGGTGCACTTAACAAAAGCCAAGAGGTTTTAATTCCAACCTCCATGCCTGATTGAGGGTGTGTACGTTTAATTCACCTTCCCTGACCACACACACACACACACACACACACATACTTAAGGTTGCCTAAGCTGTCATCGATCTCGGGCCTGCCAGTGGGTTTCCTGGAGAGATGCAGAGCCACAGAGCACATGGTGACCTTTTTTCTCTGAAGGATCAATGATTAATCACGGTGTCAGTGTAAGATAATCTGCCTTTGCAACAACAGAGGTCATTTTTTCCTTCTCTCTGACCCGCTATCGCATGGCTTTGTAATCTAGCGCCCCGTGTCAAACTTACTGTTGTCCCATGTCACCAGGCACATCCATGAAAACTGTTATCATTTCCAATAAAGGTCAGTAAGGCCTAATCACATGGGGTTTTGCATTGGGTGGCATTTACAGAAGGGACAACTCAGAACACTGAAAGGTATGCTTGGAAAAGTAGACACCATCATGAACATTCTCAGGTGTGGTCATGTGATGCTTTTCAACAAAGCAATTTGAACATTTACAAGTTTTATCACATTTCATAAAGAGAGGAAACATGGTTTTCAATCTTTTACATAAGATCGACAAGTCTTTTATCTTTTCTAAGGATGCGTGTCAGACTGTGGCGCACAGACACTGTCTGTGAGCATTAGCTAATTTCCATATCTCTAAAGCCTGATCTAACTGTAGGATCTGTTTAAACACATATGCAAAATCCTCTTGACAATAGCTTCTATCAATAAGGCTTCCTTTTTCAAAAGTGTTATACAAATACATAGGTTGCTAAGTCCCGGCATTGTGACCGCTGGCACAGATGGTCCACCACAGACAGTCAACTTCATTTGTTTGGACCATCATAGACTTATCTTTGAGAGCAGCTTGTCTTAGAGGTAGATTGATGGGTGGATCCTTCCTGGGTCCATGGTTTTACTGATAATGAGTAGTGTAATTCTCCTGTGAATCCATCAGCCAACAACACATTCCCACCAACTCAGCTATGAAACCTGTAGGTTTCAAGTCTCTCTCTCTCTCTCTCTCTCTTTCTTTTTTTGATCATCAGATGTTAGTGTTCAAACATTTGACATACAGAATTACAATGACTAAATGTAAGAAGTATGCAGAATATAAAACACACTTGAGGGATGACGGATTATATGATTCAGGAAAGATTATACAATGTAATATCTATACTGTCACTTTGCCCTAAGTTACCAGTCATTTTTAAAACATCTAGTCATATTATATTTGCACTGGATTGCACTTGTTCTTCTACTATTTCATATGCAAAAGGACAGAATGGGAAAAATGTCACTTATTCTTTTATCATGTCATCTGTGGGATGATTGCATGGACATTTCAGGGAGTACAAAGGAAGCAGTCATGAAAGGCAGTTTAAAAAAAAAAAGAAATGAAAAGTAAAAAAGAAAAGAAGAAAAAGCCATCCCTTCATCGGTTCAGGCTGCTCACGGACTGCCTCTCAAGGTCGCGCAGCCTATAAGGTGCTCACACACTGCTCCGACAAACGCCATCAAACTCCAAAAAGGGCAGCAGTTGGGTCAGTGTGCACTGCTAAGGGCCGTTCACACCAGGAATCATAACTATAACAAAGTCTCTCCTTGTGTGATGGCTGTTAGCTTTTTATTGTTCTCAAAATCGCTCTGAAAGTGATCCCCAACATTATAGTTCTTCATGTCGTTATTATTATAGTTTATGTGTGAACGTCGTCATTAATATTAACAAGAACGTTTTTTTTATAGTTATTGGTGTGAACAGCCCCTTAGTCTGTGTGTTTGTTGGTTTGTTGGATGGAATTGTTTGAGTTTGACTGTTCTAAAATCAACCTTTCAATTCCTCAGTGAGGCTACATATGCATAACAATCTGACTAAAGTTGTGTCTACATTAAGCCAGAAAAATACACATATGCATATTTGAAGTAAAAATCAATCTCTGTCCACATTATTATTTTCATATATTTTTTTTTTTTCAAAAGTTTTGCGTCCACACTAGAACACCATAGAAGAGTTTGTTGTTGTTGGTGTTAGGAACAATAACTTTCACCAGTTTCATGGCAACTGTATGTCATCGTATCTGAAGCTTGCTGTTTACCCTGTCCACACGGTGCGAACCCAGAGTTTTCAAATTTATCAGATTGAAATCGACTACTCTTTTTTTTTATTCTGATTTCAGGAAAATTGGATTAGACAATTTACATAACATTTTTTTAAACTGAAAGATTAATGAAGAGTATAATTAGACTGAAATCTGCAATTTGCATGTCTGGGCAGTGTGGAACTGGCAGTTGGTTTTCTGAACTTTCTAAAAGACCAAAGATCTTAGCGCTCTATAATCTTTACTAAAAACTGCAACCAACAAACCCTAACCGTTTAGAATGTTGGGTATGTTGTCATTTGTTGGGGCACAACTCCCAAACAAGTCTCACTCTCATCTCATCATACACACAGTGCAGAGAAGACATGGGCCAGTTGGATGATGCCAACGCTCACTTCAATTCAGTTCAGGCAACTTTATTGATCCCAACAAGGGTAATACCATAGCAGCTTACCCAATGAAAAGTCAAACAAAATTAATTAAATGGTAGAGATGTGATAATAATTAAAACAATTTTGATAATTTCCATGTTTGTAAAGATTGAACTGCACTGATGAACATCATGATGAGCCACACAGAGAGTGAACGATTCTGACCAAACTTATGTTAGCACAGATTTAGTCGAACCTGACAAAGTTTGTCATGCAGCTCACAACGCCTGGATTGAAGACACAACAATCAATATTCCACTATCGGGTTAGATTTCTGGCACTTCCGAAAATGTTGTCGGCAGTGTGAACACAACAAAACACGTTGTAGCCTGAACACGTCATAGCCAATACAACTGAGAAAAATCGCAGTGTCTTACTGACTCTGAGAGTTGAATAAAGTTCAATGTTCAGCTCCCACGTCACTAGTGCAAGGCTAGCGATATCAACCAGACTAACCATGGACGTTGTGCTCTTTAGCAAGGTTCTTAACCCCAAGTTACTCTGGGGACAATGACTCTTGTAATATAACTGACATATGTTAGTCACTTTGGATAAAAGCATCTGCTAAATGAATAAATGTAAATCGAAAACAAAACAAATCGAAATGTGCTGTGCGAATGCTACTTTTCATCAACCCATAGCTTGAGTGGCATATTTTCTGGAATGTTCTTTGGCATTCCTCAAAGGTACTTAATTGCTGCCATGAAACTGTCAACTGGGCTCAGCACACTTGCTCCCAACTGCTGACCAGTCAAAGCTGAATAACTAATCACTGCGAACCAAAGCTCCGCTTCAACCCTCTCTGCTCTGAACCCTTCCTTGGCTCTCAGAGCCACCCTCTGCCCCTGTCCTGACCTATGAGGGACAAACACTCAGGAGACAGAGAAAGGGAGAGAGAGAATGAGGAAAACAGAGAGAGAGAGGAAGAGTGAGAGAGATAGTGAAGGTGAGAGAGAAACAGAGAGAGAGGGGCAAGAGAGTGGGGCAGAGAGATAGGTGCTCTCTAAGTCTCACTGCAGGTCGATTTTCACTGCGCATCCCCAGAGCTGCCTCCATCAGCAAGCTGGCCCGCAGACACTGCCAAGTGGAGTCGCTGCCCGATTGATTTTTCTAAGAAGCATCTCGGAGTCCCTGCCTGGCACACCGCCTCCCTCGCGATCTGCAGGCATCGGCAGAGCTGCAGTCCAACTCTCTCCCCCTCAATCTAGACAGTGCGCCAGTCTCCATGCACCCTACTACAGTATGTATTTCTGAAATTCGTAACAAGAGAAGCTGGGAATGGGTCACCGTATACACAATGTTCCTCACATGCTGATGGGCCTTAAAGTTTAATAGCCGTGTGGGAATGTGTGGTCTGGAGAGCTGGTCAGAAAAAGGTCGGTGACACAAGCATGACATAGAAGGAGGCTGAAGGGGACCTTTAAATGATGAACAGGCCTTAAAGGATAATTCCGGTATTTAGCACATTGACTCCTTTTTCTGGTTTGTTTTGGATGAGCTAGAGTGGTGGACACAGAAATGTTGACGATGGGTCCTGTCTTTGTTTTAAGGACATGTTTGTGCATGCCTGTAGCCAGCCACACTGAAGCAGTCAAAGGCGATTCTAAACTAGTCAAAAAGTCGAGACAGGACCCATTGTCAACATTTCTGTGTCCACCACTCTATTTCATCCAAAACATCCAAAAGTGCTAAATACCGGAATTATTCTTTAAATTAATAATTTTCTTTTCTTGAATTTCCCCTGGGGATCAATAAAGTATCTATCTATCTATCTAAATGGGAATTCTGCCGATTTTTCACATGTATATCTGTTTCTCGAGGTCACTGAGAACTGTCAGTACGAAAGAAACCCGTAAACAATCGGTTTACCTAGCTCGAGTTACTGCAGCCAACAGCTAAAGTAGTCAGCCACTGCGCTACACTCTGGGGGCATGAGCATGGGGGCTCCCGAACATGCCCCCAGAGTGTAGCACCGTAGCTGCCTGGAAACCCGAGATCTACAGTGATGTGAAAAAGTGTTTGCATGTTTGTCACACTTAAATGTTCAAACATATCAAACAAATTTAAATATTAGTCAAAGATAACACAAGTAAACACAAAATGCAGTTTTTAAATGAAGGTTGTTATTATTAAGGGAAAACAAAATCCAAACCAGGAAAGGGAAAACACTTTTTCGCACCACTGTATGTGAAAAATGGTATTTCTCCTTTAATAGCATGTGGATGACTTTTAGTGTTTGTCTTTTCACACGGTTACACCCCCCCCCCCCCCCCCCCCCCCGAACCTGCAATCCAGTGTCTTCCCTTGAGCAAAAGGAACAGCGATTTACAGTTTTGTTGTCACTGTGGGATTGTGCTCTTAACGGTGTGGTTTGAAATGAGCTCAGGCCAGTTTTCTACCATTGTTTGGGGAAAACGTTTTTTTTGTGCATGAAAGAAAGGAATCCACGAAAGAGTATGTTTGGCTGCTCCATTGTTGCCCACTCTCCTGCAATTGCATTGCTGTGCGGTTTAAATCTTGCTCCCACACAACCCCGTAACCCCTGTCTAAAGAATTACACTGTGATCTATATTACAGTAAGGCCTGCCTCAGACCATCAGCTCAACAGGAAGGCTGAGCTGTAGGCTTACAATACAGCGCTGGCTTTTGGGAGAGATCAGAACGGCATTCCAAGTTTTCTTTTTTTTCCCCCCATTTTTAAATATTCTGACTTCACTAAGCAAACAAAAAAATCCTCCCACTTTCGGTAACCAGATGAAGAATACACGATAAGTCACGACAGTAAATACAAACTTTCAAATCCTCAAATTGATTTTGCAAGTCTTCTGAGAGAATAACAATGAGGAGCCTTAAAGAGCCGAGGCTCCTGTGTTTGTGCTGATCCTCTCCCTGTTTTACACTCATATTCATAAGCCGTGGCCACAGGCGTGGATTGTCTGCTTATTCCTTCCTAATGAATATTTACATACTTAAACACTCAAATTAGAATTCATTAGCGTTATCACAGGTCTAGATCTAGATCTGGAGTTGTCTGATTACTAGCTGGGGGACATGTTTTTTTGTGCTTGGTGTGTCTTCCACCTTCTTTCTTTCATTCTTTCTCTCTTTGATGCCAGCATTCACAGGACGATATGGCAGCTGTGCCAAACTCTTTTCTCTATTCGTCCAAGCATATTCTCTTGTGGCTCGCAAATGTGGGCCTCCACAACTAAGCCTTCCAGAAAGAGCAACCACAGAAACGGCTGTGTTGCCCATCTCCAACATCAACTCGCTTCTTTGAATCTCACGCTTTAATTAATCTTTTAGCTTTGTTACTAACTTTAGATGAACACATATATGAGGATTTATCGATGAAGTGGCAGTGGAATGGTGACCTGGTTAAATAATTGAAAGGGTATTCCATAATGTTATACAATGTTTCCTGAAAACATTGTGGCTTTTCACATCATGAAAGATTCATGGAGACTCTTAGAATACACTCTGAAGGTTCTCCTTCATCTCGAGGAATGCCACTGAGCTGCAGAGGATTGGGTTCTCACGCGGGTCCGCTGAGAGAGAGAGGGGGGGGGGGGAGAGATCGAGGTCTACATTTCAGTCAGGTATAGGGACAACGTGACTCCTCTGTCACCGTTAAGGAGAAAAGAGTGAATGCCATGTGCACAGTGGAATTGTAAAGTTTTTCTCTTGTCCTTCCCGTAGCTGTTCAAGGTCCTTTAGCATGCACATGAACGAAACACTGCGGTAAGTAGAGAGAATTACCCCCCACCCCCCAACACACACAAGCACAACAGGATATCCCTCACAGGAAACATTTGCCTTGACGTTGAGACTTGCTGAAATATATGTTACTGATATATTGATTATTGTGATTATTGTCCAAAACAACTGTGTGTAGCAGGTTATTGCCTGCTTGTATACATACTGACAGATGTTTGGCAGATGTTTTTCTCAAAAGCAACCCACAGTCCAGGTAGAATATGCAGTTGTTATTAAATAGCCATGGACATTGGTTACTGCCTTCGTGTCTCCATACTGATTCATTTGGCAGATGCTTGCAACCCACAGTCCAGATTTATAGTTATCAGTGTGTGTGCTCCTTGGGAATAAAAACCAAATCCTTGGCATAATTGACATCTCACTCACAGTTTCACTAAAGGCAAACCATTTGTTAGTTGTGAGCCATGCAAGAAACACTTTTCTCTCTCTTCACATTCTTTGCTCTCTGTGGCTTAAAGTAACACTATTAAGTTTTTCCCATAAAATGATGTTTTAATTGTGATGGTACAATGACTTATACTAGGGAGAATGGCGTCATTGCAACTGCGTCCCTGAAATAGCTGATACTATGTAACTTTGGCGTACTTTGCAGGAAACATGGCCTTTTTTGCATCACTTTCCAACATACAGAGCAGTCTGATAGACTTTCATAGGACCCTTCATGACACCAAGGGGTAAATACTAATTCTCACATCATTTTGCTTGCATTCTATTTGTTTCCTATTTGTGAAGTGAAGTTAGAAGCTGTTTGTGACCTCTCCCTCTTCTACTCTTGTGTGTGTGTGTGTGTGTGTGTGTGTGTGTGTGTGTGTGTGTGTGTGGTGTTTGGGATCCTCACGTGTCACACTCACTGCCACAAGTAAAATCAGGCCTCTAACCTGCACTCTATTGAAATTAACTGCCACTTGATCGACAGCTTGAGTAAAAGGATTATTAATGCCCTTTAAATTGTTTTCAGGTTGGTTTCGGGGTCTTTTGAAAATCGGCTTTGAGAGGAAGAGACAGAGGTAGGGAGAGAAAATAAGGGGAGAGAGAGTGAGTGAGTGAGTGGAAAAAGGGTAAAACAATGACTCGTGGACACTATTAGAAAATTGCGAGTAAGCAGAGTTGCAAATAAGCTGTCACACAGTACAAATGGGATTACCTTACCGATGTGCCCTGAAACCTGAACACAAGTAGCACTGCGAGCCCACTGATTTATCTCTGTGCTTGATCTTCAAGTTATGTTCTTTCAGATTTTTTCTGCCATGCAATGTGTGCAAAGTAGTTTATAAAAGCGCTGGAAGCACCAGTTAATCAGTTGTAGACAACCTCTGAAGTCAGTCAACGCAGACACTGCCAGCAGTGATCTAACCCCCACACCTCTCTTCATCTATTGTTATCTATCACAAGGGATCCACGCAAATTGTGGGCAACTTTGTTTGGAAATGCCATTTTCAGCACAGTTTCTTTTCTTTTGGAGTGGCAGCAATGATTTCTGGGATACCACCACTACAATAATGTATTCCTCTGTTCTCTTAAAGCGATAAAAGAAATAAAATAAATAAATAAATAGTGCCGCAGTGTACTAATCTTTGTGAAATAGAAGAGCCATAAACAGCAGCAAGGTTGATTTTGTTATGTGTGTGCTTTATTGCAGATCAGCTGCTGAGGCGCTGCTCAAACTCAGGGTCTGTGGATTTAATTTCTCCTGGATGCTATGTCCACTACAGAAATCCCCCGACCGTCCAAAAATAGAGATCTTTATTGGAGGAGATTATGAACTCCAATGGCAACGTGTTTGTCCTAGAATTATTATCATGCTGACAGATGTGCAATAAAAGTTTTCACTATCATTTTTCTGTCATATCTGCTCAGTGGCTTTATTTGTATACAAAAAGCCTTCCAATGAGACGTTTCATAGCAGGGCGACAGACCTAAAACATGCACTAAAATACTATCTAAACATTGATGGCTCGTTTCCCATACATGGATTTAGCCAAGTGGTAGACTGAAAGCCTCAATGGATATTTTCACTAAAGTTTTCTTTTAGTCTAGGTCTAGGACTAGGCTTATTCCATGTAGGCCTAACCGGCTCAAGAATCTTTTAAAATGCAAGTCACAACAAATTCACGTTTACGTAGAATTTTGAATTATTACTACATTGTTAGCTATAGGCTAGGTATCTGTTGTGGTTAGCAGTCTTGGGACATAATCCTTATCTTGAAATAAAAACCTGGAATATAGTATAGGCATTTCGGTCAATTTTGTGGTAAAACTATGATTCATGCCTGTAGCTCAGGTTCCTCCACTGCCTGGATAGTCTAAAGCAGTGGCTCTCAATCTGTGGGGCGCGAGGAACTGGAGGGAATTTGTTTTTTGTGTCTATTTTTAATAATGCCTTTCTTTTTTGACAAGGAAGATCATACATTCAAAACAAAACAGCCACATGCAAACATAAGTGTCATAAACAGACCAACATATGAATTAAAATAACATTAAAATAACATCTTGATCCAGCGGACTGAGATGAGAAATGTAACGTGGAACCAAAATGTGAAATCAGGCGGGGCTTGAAAATTCCCCACCTCCAAAGTGGGGAATGACAGAATAAGTTTGAGAACCACTAGAGCCTTCTTTTCATGACCCTAAAGGGTAACCTACTAGAGACAGGCAGTGGCCCCTTATGAAAATTCAGGCCAGATTTGGTTCCACTGTGCCCACACAACCTCAACTTTAACACTCAACACTCGTCCAAACCCTTATCTCAATCTGATATCACAAGGTTTAAAATTACACTGGGATTGAAAACAAAAAATGATTTGAGAAAATTGTTCAGACAGCTTCTTTTTTGGAGTAGCAAAAAGCCAGTCATGACATAAGTGTGGCGAACCTCAATCAAACAGTTATCTTGAGGCGCTGACTTCAGGCGTGCTCGTGTGGTGCTCCTGAGCCATAATATGCCTACTTAAAAAATCAGAGCCCTGAGTGCAGTTATGATCTTTGCATTGTGCACGCCATATGCAAACGGGGTGATTTGCCTTGCAAACAACACGTGGTCAAACCCCTGAGCTGTAACGCGGTGAGGCCATAAACTGCTGTATTTATTTTAGGCTATCTTAATTTCACAAAGGTCAGGAGGTGAACTGAAGTGAAATAAAATAATTTTAGATAATTGAATGTATCATGCATTTACATCAATTAGGCTGGCACGGAGTAGGCTACTTTCAATGAATACAGGTCTATGTAACTTAAAAAAAAAAAAAAAAACCTTGGTCTCTCAGCAGGCTTCAAACTAGACCACACCTTGTTCATAGCCTCAGTAATATAATAGCCTACATTAAAAATAAAAATGTTTTAACATTTCTATTTTAAATGCATGCTGACCACGTGGATTCAGTTGTGAGTTAAAGACATGGGGCCAGAATACTCTAACGTTAATAGCCAAATATTCATTAGACTATTTAGCAAACAAAGATGTTGTTACAATCACTCACAGAAAAATGGATGCACCTCTCCTTTAAAAGTACGACCACGTTGGCTGTTGTATCAGCTATTAGGCTACACTGCATAATAACACAAATACATGTTATGAGGAAGAGATTGCAACACAACAGGGCTATAACGTTACTGCCATACATGGGCAAATTTCTGGACTGACTAACTGGCGGCTGGAATTTTGCACTGTGACGTCACTGCCTGCTGCTCTCCCAGATTTGGGGAAAAAGAAGTTTCACTTTATGTGGGATTTGAAACTCTCATTCTTAGAAAGCGAGGTAAGAGAAACGAAAAGGCTGCCACGGACTTCTCCCACTATTGCTTCGGTGGTAGATTTTTGTCATAGGCCTGTACCAATGTTGTGTTATATATTGTCTTTGTGCATGAACTCTACAACAAAACTGGGGTATTCTTGAAGATAATGTTTATTCGCGAAGGTGAACGAGTTCTACTGTAGTTCGGCATTGAAACTGAGGGCGTGGGCTTGCTCCGGAAAAGGGGTAGCCTACATGATGTTTTTCTCCCGCAGAGTTTCTAAAGCGTAGGCTACTTTAAACTGTTGTCTGTCCTGTTTGCTAAAGTTGGTACATTGTTGCTCAGACTAGCTTCCTAGCATAGGCGCAGGGACTTCTCTGTTGAATGGTTTAATGGCCATGATTTGTGAAACGGTACGTGTGCTATGACTCGGTAAAACCATCAAAAATGCGGAAGTAGTTGAAGTGGATGGTCCTGCCAGTGCAAGCCCAGGCAATAGGATATCTGATAGGCTAGCGTATGGCCATCTCAGTCAGTGTTACTTTTCTCAGCTTGTCAACAGGGGAATTCTGTTAGCAGCATTCTGTTCTGTATTTTAGTCCAATGTAGACTGGAATGTCCGCCTATATCATACATTCCTACGGCATATAGACGTATCTCAGCATAGGTTTCCATTCATAGGCTATTGTCTGACCAGTTTGTTGTGCAATACGTTGCTGACAGATGCATTACATCGACCATGTTATTCATGTTATGCTGTGAGAAGAATGACACTTTCATTCAATTGCTATTTCACTATTATTCAGTAGCAGTTTTTTCCCCCTAATGTTTTTAGCATATGTTCACAAGTCTGTAGTCTGTAGACTGAAGCTCATTTCTTATCAACATGAGAACTGGCATTCTCACTGCCAGTGATCTGAAAATCAGAGGGTGTTAAAATGACTGTCCTTGCACAAATTAAATCTATATCCAGGGAGCCAGCCGTGTGCTCACTTAAACAGTGGCCTATTGAAAATAAATACTATACCACAAGTGGGCAAACACGCCTAGACTATAGACATTGTTCGTCTCAAGTCTGGTTAATGCGCTGAAATATTAATCAGCTACCCCGCAGGAAAGATATTCAGACTTTCGCTTTGATATGAATTTCAAATCAATAACATCAAGGCTTCTTGTGAGCTCAATCATCAAACTGAATTTCTCTGTCACCCCCACATTTTTAAACTCAAGCAGCATTAGCCCCGGCTGTCTTTAAAACCTCCAGCTAAAAAGACATATTTGACAGCCGCACTCAGATGCAAGTTAAAAGTTGAGTCTTGCCTTTGAGCCTATCTTCTTTCAGTGAGAGACACTTGAATCTCTGTGGTGCCGATGTTATCCTTTTTTTAGGAATATTAACTATGCCTTCTCATAACCAACATGGTTGCTTAACACAGAACACCTGGTAGGTACTGCAAATGTTTATAATATTTCATTTGTATTGCATGTTTACAGACTGTGTTTAGGAAGAACTTGTCAGCAAATAAATTGTTGACGAACGTTGTGGTCATTACTTTTTATCCATCATATAGATGACAAGTTTACATGTTCCATAGGACACACAGGTGTCCACTCCTGCAATAAGAGAAGCGAATATGGATCAGATATTATTAATAGGCCTATGACTGACATTGATGAGTTAACTTGAACCTCAGGCCTAAAGCCCTTAGAAAGAAAAACCCTGTATGGCTTTGTTTTGTTCGGAGAATGAAGCTGTCAGACCCCTCTATTAGAAGTTTGCCATTTAGTCTGAGTTAACTTATCCGCCTTAGTCAGTGAACCACCGAATACCCTGTAGGTTTGGGAGAAAGTGGGACAGCACCTTGATAGTTCTGAACCTGAGAGGATTGTGGGCCCCACAGGCTCCCATCCTTTCCAGAATCTTCTACGGTGGAGGCTGCACAGGAGGTCCGATTGTGTGTGTGTGTCAGGGTTGTGCAAAATTCAAATTGCAATTCTGCTTCCTGTTTGCTACCTCAATTGAAATGCAAGTGAAATTCAAGAATTGAATTGGAATTTAATAGCCAGTTTCAATTCAATTCTGGAACTTTGCACAACCCTGGTGTGTGTGTGTGTGTGTGTGTGTGTGTCATTGGACACAGAGCATAGGGGTAGCTATTCTTCCTAATGTTTTAAGTGATGCGCCAGAGAGTGACTGATACCTGCACTCATGGCCTCTGAGCCTGTTAGCCTTCTTGTTACCCAGAACCCCTGGTTCGAGTAGGGTGCTGATCTTTGCTTCTCAAAATGCAGGTTTGGGTATAGGATGGGGTCTGGGTGAGGCTTTTATCAATGTTTTGCGTTCTTATCTCATCTCTGAGTCCCAGAGAGGAGACATTTGCATGTTGCATGAACCAGTGGATCATCAATTCTCAACAAACAAAACAAAGAGTCAGACAAACAAACAAACAAACGGACACACGTGCAAATGAACACATAGTGTAGTGCAGCGATCAGACATGGACCTGAGTAATGGAGGGAGTATTTTTAGACAATCATATCTGACCCTGGTTTTGCAGTGGGGTCATAAGTTTAATGCACTGACTGTAATATCCTGTTTGCAGTTGTGGTTATTGAGTTACTTTGTTGCACTGCGTCTCAGTGTCACAAACTTGAGTTGTAAGGACCCTTTGCAAGCAACTGATGAGTTTTTGTAAGTTTTGAGTAAACAATTGGATGCACGGAGTAAAATGTCACTGAATGTCTAATTATTTTTGGTTTCAGTTCTACCCTGTGGATGAGCATCCGAAAGGTCCCGGTGAAGCAGTGACGGAATACCAGAGCTGCCCCGACAGAACATTGAACGAAGAAGGTGTGTTTTAAAATTTAAATTACCAACTGATTTCCAAATAGATCAATCTCTTCAGTGCTTGTGTGTGTGGAAAGTGTGGTTGTACAAGGTAGCAATTTTAGGACAAATGCTTTAAAAGCGTGATAGAAATAAAATATATTATTATTTGATTTGTTAGCTATCGGCACGCTCAGCAGTTAACGTCTGTGTTTTAAAAAACAATGTTTAAATCAGTGGAATAACTGATTTGGTGTTGGCAGAGAGCAGTTTTTAACATCCAAGCACGGGCTATTATATATGAGCAGTCTGTGGGGACGAAGTTGTACTGGTTACCTCCTTCACTTATCCTGTAACTGTTCAGGTCTTGGATTTCTTATGCCAGGCTGTCATATCGAGCTATCAGCCCAGCCTTCTGGATGTGGGTTTAAGCATGTCCCTTGACCAGTCTTGCACAGAGGGAGTGTTCAGGGAAATGTTTAATTACATTTTTTTAATCACAAGAAGTCACTCTATGTGACACCGTTTAACCTTCTACTAAATGGGTTATTATTACCTTGAAGGCCCCCTTGGTGGTTTCAGGTGTGAGCAAGTGTTGTAGCTCCAGAACGAAAGCACTCTTAAAACAGGTGCACCTGTTTCTCCTGGGCGATGTTCAGGGTATGCCTCTTTTATGTGGGAATACTTCTACATCTGTTAATGTGGTAGGTCTATTATATGAGCTAATAGTAGCATTCCTTTGTGTTGCATGAGTATTCTCTGTTGCTTGATGCAGTCAATAGTTATATCTAAATGTCCAACAATTTCTGTGGAGGCTTAGACCAATATACACCAGAGTGAGGACTGTATCATGAATGAGTAGCATGGCCTTGCAAATGTAGTAGCTACATTTAGTTTAGTTTTCACGGTCAGATTTAGCAAAAACATTGTCAAGCTGTTTCCTTGGGCTGGTGTAGCTTTGTTGTGATTTCCTCATGAAGAAGTCCATTTTGAAGGGGTTTTTAACTAACTGCACTCTCTCTCTCTCTCCCTGGTTGCTGTCTGTCTAGTAGTGTCCTCTCTGTTGCCTTATATGTTTAGCTAAACAGTGTGGGGTGAGTCATAAGGCCGTTGTTGGTGGGTGTGAAGCTCAGTTATCAGCACTCACTCATTCAGTCAAGAGCCTGTCCTCACCTCACATGATGGAGGGGCTGGTGCAATGTGTCTGCCCTCAAAGAACTGCAAACAAAAAATAAAATAAAATAGGGAACAGTCGTTAGAAGTTCATGTTTTTTGCATGTCTCTTTTGTCCTCTCACTGTGCACTGATTGTAACCTCTGTCTCAATTTGTTTCTCAGCCATCAAAAGGTTTAAGTTGCTCGCTGAAGTCCAAAACATAGCTTAAAGAATGTAGATAGATAGATAGATACTTTATTGATCCCCAGGGGATGTATGGCATTTCAGCAACAGAAACTGTCAATCTTAAAGCAGCGGTTCAGTAAAACTGACTCAATTGGGGTCACGATGGCATTAACCCAAGGCTTGTTGTGTTAGTCTTTTATTATGTTATACATTGATTACATTGCTCCATAGAGAGTTATCTACAAGGGTTGTCTTGGGACGGCCTCACAGGCAATCCATGTCTGCTGTGATCCTATGAGTAAAATGCAATATGTTGAGGACACAGGATGGACTATGTGGTAGCTGGTGGCAATTGAGAAGAACGGCTGACATCACTTGTAGCTCTAGTTGGTGGTGATGTTGTCATCTGTGTGTGTGTGTGTGTGTGTGTGTGTGTGGGGTGGGGGTGGGGGGTTCACTCACCAAATATATGTTCATTCACGATGTTGTCATATTTGTAGCATGAATGTGTGTCTATATTGGCATTGGTGGGAAAATGAATTGCGTTACATCATTTCCTATTTTCAGACAGGCCTGGCCCTCAGTGTGTTTACTCCCAGGTGTTAACGCATGTTTATGGGTGTGTGCATTAGATTCCTCTTCACTCCCTGCCAAGTCTCTGCCACCCCACTCACACACTTGCATTTCTTGTGTTGTTCTAAGTGGCCTGTGATAAAAAATTTTGCATAGCCAGCAGCTATAGGTTTTTTAGATGCCAGACTCTCTCTTTCTCTGCCTCTCAGACATAAACACGAGAAGCTGGGCAGAGCATGTGGTTTCTTGATGAAAAGGTATGCTAATAGCCCTCTGAGAGCACTGCTGATTGATGACTGCACAAGCATTCTCCATATTTGGGCTGTCCCAGCAGACTACTCCCTAAGCAGGAGTTACAGGGAAAATCTCAGTGTGGTTGTGAAAGAAGAAAGTGAGCTATCACATTTAGCTCTCCGTCTCTCTTTCTTTCTCTCTCTTTGTGTGTGTGTGTGAGCAGATTTCTATTTGAATATGTATTTGACCATACATGCTATTTATCTTGAAAATGTATCCCCTCGGACGTGCATAGTAGTTTGTGTGTGCTTTGTGAAACGGCCCTGTTAAATATCTGTGGGATATTTCTATGGAAATATCTATTTGTCCGATGTTATTATCACACAGCGTTGCCCAACTTTTGTGACAAGTCTCACACAGTCTGGTTGGCCCTGATTACTGAGCCAAGCGTCTGAGCACAGACTTGAGTCTTAAGACAGACTTCCTCTTGAATAGCTTTCCGCAATTATCATTGTTATTCCCTGCGAACGGTATGAACCACATATTTGGCTCCTCAGTGACTCTGGCGAGCTGAAAAGTGGCATTCCAGGCAGATAGCAAGCTGAATCGATTTTGCCCCAATCTTTTTTACTCCATTTTTTCTCCATATTTGGAAATGTTTACCTCCACATGGTTGCTGAGAGGGTGGATGAGGGGATGTGAGTCATTTTAGCTGCAGCATAAGCCACGCTGAAGGCTACACACTGATTCCCTCTTTCTCTCTCTCTGTGTCCGTGGACTTCCAGCTCCCTCTCCACTCGTCTGCAGAGACCTGGGATGCTGTGAGTATCACACTACCTTCCTCTTGGCTTATTCCGCTCGTGCGGCGGGCAGGGTGCGAGCAGGGAGGAAGTGGAGGTAGCCGCTGGAAGTAGCCAGTGAAAATGGGTCAGGCTAGGTGCTCGTTAGCGCTTTGTTCGTTTATGGGTTTGTTGAACTCTATCACCTGAGATTTAAACAGCTGTATGACTTGTTCACATACCTTAGGGCGCTTTGTTGTAGTTTTTTTGACTTGTGACAAAGTGGGTCACCTCTTGAGAGTCCAGTCAGCGATACAGTATTGAAACGTCTTGTTGGAACAGGAGCCTCTAGTTGATATTGGTTAATGCTCCGATGCAGAACAACACTGCTCATTGGCTGTTGACGGAGGAGGGTATGCTGCTTGTCATGGAGATGTGATGGGAGTCATCCCCCTTGTCAGTGTGGTCCATTTATTACACTGCCCATAATCTCAATGTCACACCGATCACGCAACCCATCGATGGGATGACATGCTAAATTTCTGTTTTGTTTTTCCCGCCTGTTGAGCGTCTCTTATTTGCTTGATGAGTAACATGGAGTGCTATGGGACTGAAACATTTGAACTCACTGACCTCTCTCACAGCATAGTTTTCCCGTCTGTTCTGTGTTTGGGCCAGACTAGCGCCATTATAGATATTCATACGTTACAAGTGTGTCTCGTGCATTTTTCAGCTGTATTGGAATATGAATCTTTGATGAACCATGCATCAGGGACAGTCAAGGGATTGTCAGATCTTTCAATGAAGGATTTCTGTCTGTGTGGATTGCCCAGTGACGTAATTTGTGTTTGCAAATCTTTCACCCACTTACTTGGCAGTCTCTTGATCAGTAGAGAATAGCACTCGTTGTAAGGGCAAAGACAAAGCAAAAGTGTGTTTCGAAGGATGTTTGAATCATCATTGAATTCATATCATCTTTAGACATGTTTGGTGTAGTAAACGTTGGCATGTGAAGAGGATTTGTGTGTGGTGTGTCTTTCTTCACCTCTTCTATGGGACAAATGCTCTTTAAGCACACTTTAAGCATGTCCCAAAGATGGAGCTGCAACAGTGTGTTTAATTCTATCTTTAGATGAACGTTTAAGCTTCTTTAAAGTTTAAATGTTAATTTTTGTATTCAACTTTTATTTTTTTAGCTATTCATTTTTCAAGTTACAACTGACAATTATAACAATCTATGTTTGTCTGGTAATATAAGTGTTTAATATAAGTGTTTATACACAGTTGAGGTTACAGTAATTTGTTAAGGTTATATCCATATTAAGATTTGGATTCCTGATTGGGGACTGTGTATGAGAAAAATGTTGACAGAAGACTTAAAGTGGCTGCCAGCAATAGACTATTAGCTAAGAGTCTGTGGCTCTTGGCTTGAACTTTCAGCTTCAGCTTCAGCTTCTATCCACAGGGCTGCCCTGTAATCTTTCTGTCTCTTGTGCCTAGTGCCATGGATACTTTAATACTACTGAATTTGCAATTACTTTTTTTAATTTTATCCGTGCTTTAGTTCAAGATACTGTTCAATATTCCTTAGATGGACTTTGCGTGGGACATGCGTATGGCATGGTGTTGTTTTAGTCATAGATTTCTTTTTCTGTGAAATATGGCCACTCCTTTCACAGTGGAGGGTGAAGCACACTGTGTGCTTTGGTAGGTTAGGTGTCTGGCTCCATGTTTGGTCAAAGAATCTACCAATGTAAATTCAAAGCTTCTTGAGCCTTTTATTTGCTCGATGAGTAACACGGAGTGCTATGGGACTGAAAGGGACTGAAACATTTGAACTCACTGACTCTCTCTCTCTCTCTCGTTCTCTCTCGCTCTCTCTCGCTCTCTCTTGCCATGTCTGTGCAGATGTGTTAATATGCAGTAACCCACTATAGGAGACCTAGTGATCAATGTTGATAAATCAGAGATCAACGCATTATTTGTGCATCCATGAAAGAGAAAGAAAGCAAGAGAGAGAGAGAGAGTTGAGAGATGAGACACAGTTGTCCTGATTAGTGAGATGAATGCCTTGCTGAACAGCGCCGGTGGCTTCTTGAGATAAAGAAGTGACGGGGCAGAAGGGAAATACCCATATCCTTGACTGATGTCCTAGAAGAGAACAACAACAGGCCCTTGTATATTATAAGACTATTATATGTAGCACATGCAAAGTAACCCTACATGTCACATTAGCTTTAAAAGACAGCGACAACTCCACCAACTTGCCGTTGAGAAGGCTGTAAACCAGGCTGTGCTTCAGATGTAGTTTTTGGTTACAAAACCTGACTTTTTACTTTTTCATATTTCTCGCTAGGTATTGCAAAATATAAGGCCACAAACCCTGAACTTACCTTCTATGAGTTAGCTTTGCCATCTTGGATAAAGTTTTCGATAGGGATGCACCGATCCAATTTTTTCAGTCTCAGTACTGATTCCGATGCCTGGGTTTTGTGTATCATAACTGATACCGATCTGATACCATAGTTAAATTAATAAACTACCATGTGGAAAAGACTAAAGGCATCAGGCCTGACTTACAGGATAATTGCGGTATTTAGCACTTTGAGTCCCTTTTCTGGTTTGTTTTTGATGAACTAGAGTGGTGGACACAGAAATGTTGACGATGGGTCCTGTCTCGACTTTTTGACTCGTTTAGAATCGCTTTTGACTGCTTCAGAGTGGCTGGCTACAGGCATGCACGAACATGTCCTTAAAACAACCCCTAAAGTTCGTTTTCAAAACTGTGCAACTCACCGAGCCGTTGGCCCATGGATCTGCTTGTTTTTCCGATCCCCGATCTAGCTATTTTGTCAATATCAGGGCGATATCCGATCCTAATATCGGATCGGTGCACCCCTAGTTTTCGAGTTAACTTTCAAGCAACAAACGTCATGTCACCTTCACTCCGATTGGCAGTCGCTTTGTCGCATCGCTCAGCATTTGCATAAAATAGACTTTTTGTCTATTTTGGCCCCGCCTTGCTCGTGGCAGCGGCAAGCTTGTCACTTGTTGCTGGCAAACGGCCACTCCCATTGAAAATGAATGGCAGCCTGCCGCTTTGTCGCTGTCTATTGTAGCTAATGTGACTGAGGGGTAACACACAAATCACAAACAGTCATAATACACATCCTCGTGTGTGTGTGTGTGTGTGTGTGTGTGTGTGTGTGTGTGTGTGTGTGTGTGTGTGTGTGTGTGTGTAGGAGACCCAGAGAGTGTTCCAGTTTTGTTATCGCCTCGGCGAGAAGGCGAAGGACGTACCTTTGTCTTCCTGTGGCCACTGCTTGACTGCTATTTTTGTGAGATTAAACATTTCCAAGCTTGCATGCAAACACACACACACACACACACACACACACACTCTCACACGCACACACACACTCGCGCACAAGCACGCGCATACACATTATTTTCCAGCAGCAGCCTAAGCCATGGCAGAGTGGCAGAGGAAGGTAGACCTTAATAGGATTTTCCATAGCTGTGAGGAGCGATATACTCGCCTTTAATGATAGCGTGGTGGGGTAATCTCATTACCTTTTCGCTCAGTGCCAGTCACACCAGGGCAACACAGCTGCAGCTCGCGCTAGCACTACCTAGGCCCCGGGGCTAGCTACCTAGCCTGTCACTTGTCTTCAATCCACTCTGTGTCTGCCTCTCTCATCAGATGGTGTAAACACTGTGATTGAACCATGTCAGAGCAATATGATGGCAGCCTCTCTTTATTAGGAGAATGTATGATTTTATGTCTCTAAAGGAAGACTTCCTTCAACCTTGCATGCGTGTATTCAGTGTCCCATGCATGCATTTATAGTGTAATGAAGTGTTATTATGAAACAGAGAGGTCATGAGAGGTTATTCTTGTGCTAGAGATCCTGAGCTGCACACATCACAAGTTCTCTGTCACACTACTGAGAGGCAAAGACGTGTTGACCTTCTCACGATCGTCCCTGTCCGTAGCCTTGAAACCACTGGTTTCCGTCGACATGCCGTCTGCACTCGTGTGATAGCCACTTGTGTTTGATGTGTGTCATATCTCCTCGCACACAGCTTTTTTCATACATAAAAATATCTCCCGATGCTCAAGTCACTCCCGAGGACAAGGGGCCGTTTCTAACGAGCCAAACTAGAGCAGCTTGCGAGAGTGTGTTTGCGGCCTGAAGAAGCGAGATTACAGTTTTGTAATGTTGTCTCACTTAGTGCCCACCACTGTCCTTAATGTTCAAGATGTTTGCCACCCCAGATTGGGGAGGAGATTTGAAGGGGTTTGTTTTTAAAGTGAAGTCCTTCCGAAAGGATCTCCTGTCAACAATTAAAGTTAAAGCTTGATTAACAAGAGCAATTAAATGATGGGGCTGATTTTCAGAGGCTTGCGCCAAATAGGAGGTGATTATCAGCTTAAGAACAGATCCATACGAAGAGGTTTGATTACTTTCTAATTTTATGCCTAATTCTTTTATTGACATGCTTACCAGCTGCTCAGCACTGGGACTTTATCAGTGCTGGGAAATGATCTGAAGTTAAGATTGCTTAAGTAATGCAAGGTTCAGTGCAAAATGCGTTTGCTTTCTTGAGGATGAAGCTGTGTAAACGATGTGGCCTAGTTCTGCCTCGAACAATTAATAGTAATGAAAACATTTAATTATTCTTATGTCATGCGGACTGCTCTTGTGCCAAAACATGCTAATGAATCGTGCAGTGCTCCAGGAACGCTTACTCTGTTTGCTTTGGGATACGTCTGTTCTATTTAATTAAATGTAAAGAAATGTCTTTGTTTAAATTAAGTGCATTTAGTGGAAAACATGACACAGTTGTGATCCTTACAGGGTTTAAGCTCTTTTTTGAACTCTGTGGCACTTCTGCTGAGCTTCTTGAGTGGGGAGCTTTGAGAAAAAGATAGACAAGATGCATATTGTTTTTTTATACCTCTGTCAAAATCTTGCAAAGAAAACACATCACAATTCTGTCGATTGTGATTGTGGTTGATTTATTCACATACATTACATACTTAGAATCAGTTAGAGTTAGATGGCTGCTTTGAACTAGATAACTTCCTCCTGACAAAATATTGTAGTTATTCAGTCCAGACATTTTTTATGTATTGACACGTATAATTTCAGAGTTATATGCGATTCTAAATTAATAAGAAAAGAAAGCAAGAAAGAAAGATCTGAAATTCGTTCTTTAATCACCTACTTATGCTTTGATCTGATGTTTAAACAAATGATGTTATTCATACCGATGGTGTATTCATGTAGATCACTACAATGTCCTCAAGCTGAAGCATTGATAAACAAGTTTTAAAAAGATGGTTCCATCCGCATAGTTATCTCCTGTGTTCAGCAGTGGGCCAAAAAGTGGCCTTAACCTCACGCCAACCCCCCGGTGTTTGGAAGGAGGGGTCAGTAGCAGATTAATCTGAGATCAGGCCAGGGTTGCGGGCTAATGAAACGCAGTAAGAAATGTGTTTGGGGACATTTCTAGGCTCATGATGATGACAGATGCCAGTCCACAAGTTTCTGGGAGATCTGGCGTGCGTGTGTGTGTGCGTGTGCGTGTGCGTGTGCGTGTGCGTGTCTGTGTCTGTGTCTGTGTCTGTGTCTGTGTCTGTGTCTGTGTGTATTTGTGACTTTGTTTGTGTCTGTCTGTGCCTGTGTGTCTGAATGTCTGTCTGTCTGTCTGTGTCTCTCTCTCTCTCTCTCTCTCTCTCTCTCTCTCTCTCTGTCCCACTCTCTTGAATCTTTTTACATCTCTCTCTTTTTGTGTGTGTGTGTGTGTGTGTGTGTTTGTGTGTGTTTGGGTCAAATGTATGACAGCACTTCATCTGACACTCTGCCCATCCAGTCAGTTAAGGTCACACTATAAAACACGTAGTTTGTTTTGGTCACCCTATAGATTATCTGAATGGTTAAAATAGCATTTTAATTCATCCATTTGTTTTTTATACTGGAGTTTTATTTATTCATTTTGGCTTGTTTTTTTTATTTCATTTGTTGTTTGCATTGCCAAATCCGATCATGACAAGCGCCGGATCTTTTTAGAGGAGAAAAAACAGGAGAGATTAGTCCTAAATTCAGTAATGTGTAACAGATCCCAAATCACAAGCATGTGTGTGACGGGATCACTGTAGGGGGTAGGAGAACAGTGTTTTATAGAAAGCTGAAAGCTCTTCATATATAGGGCCGAGGCTTTCCTCGCTAATGCGCTCATTACCCAGTCCCCAATCCACTTCCACTGTGCCCTCTTTCAGTCAGATGCTATTGAGTATACCCGGTTTAGCAAAGCTATGGTAGCGTTTACTGTAGCATCCATCCGCTGGACTGTTTGTTACTGCTATTAGAAGCCAGCACTATTTTCAGGAATATTGTTTTAATTTTAAGCATTAATTATCACAGCTGTGGATTTTTTATTTGTTCCTAAATATGCCCACAAAGGCCCCGGCATCGGATCACGACCAAACCACAGTGACTTCCTGCGTGCGCCTGAATGTAGGCTATGTGAGTTGTTGCTACCATATTAAGGCAGAAGGCTGTATGGGATTGTACGATGGTTACCCCAGTGCAAGTTCAGGTCATTATGTTCAGGGAATATGTTGCATGATTTTACCTCATGATTGCATTAACATTAATGCAGTGTCGCTGAAGGCATTATGCAAAATCCATCAATATATTGACGCGGTGGTAGACAAGCTTTGATAAAGACATTTTTTAATGTCACTCCCAGAGTGCTGGAAATCCTTGCTGGTCACCTAAAGAGATTTCATTTTGATTTCTGTATTTACTCTTATTAAAAAGCCTTATTATAGCGGATGTTCCCAAGCCAAATGGCAGTGGTAGGGGACCAGGCTGGAGACTGACTGGAGACTTGTAATAGGGTTTTACAAAGAAGAGGAAAGTGTTCTGGAGAATTTAATTGACCCTTTTAGCTGGTGTTATTGGGAGTTGAGGTCTACCATTGTTAGCTAGCTTTTTAACTTGGTAGGGGTTTGGCGCTTGAACCTAATTGCAAGAGAGAACTACATGCAGTAGAAGCAATATAAAAGACCAAAATAAAAAGATCATGGTGTAAAGACTATGTAGAGCTTAGTCATTTTGTTAAATTGTTGATAAATTGCAAAAGCCTCATTCAGTCCCTAATGCTGAAGCAAATTGCCTTCAAACAGAACAGTTTCCAAAGTTGTGTAGATGGGGTTCCAGGGGTAAAGCTTCTTCCTGGGCTTTACTCTTATAGAGGTTGAGTGAATTCGCCGAGGCAAGCGAAACAGAATTGGTGAATCCTTAACTTTACACAAATGAGAGTCACTCAAGAACCAGTTCAGCGTGTGTATCTTTTTATGTTTGTGGCAGTATGGCTTTGATTGTATTATACAAACAGCCATAAACTTAGTTCAATTAAGAGACAAAAAATAAGTTATACAAATAAGTTACACTGAAACTAATTTGGTGAGTGCTTTTATGGATTAATTAGTCTCAATACTAGGTTAAAGGGGCAAGTTTAACTAAGGTGCTGATGGAATCATACTCATATTGCCATGAGACAGGGACACTGTTGGGACAGTGGAACACAGGGACACTGTTGCTATCAGTGCTTGTTTTCCACAAACCCCACCCTCCCTCCCCATCACCAACGCATGCCAAGAGAGTCAAACTCTCCCAGCGGAGGGACGGTAAGCTCAGTTGGCCCAGCTTGGTGCTTCCTTGCCAGGCCGGTTGAGTGCTAAACGTGTTCCTGGTTCACGTGGCATACTGTCAGGATTTATCGTCACCAAACCACCACCCCCACCACCCCCACCACCCCCCCCTCCACTCCACTGCCGCCTTCTGCACCACCCACACTCTCCTAGTTCATGATCCAGGAATGCAATTACCTACTGACCCAAATCATGTACTGTAGTTGGCAGGCGGCCGACTACAGCAGACCCCCCCCCCCCCCCCCCCCCCCCCACCACATCTCCTGCCTCTGTGCTGGTTGACAGGGGCACCTGGGGACACTCCCTTCTTAGTCACACCTCTGATTGGAGACGAATGGGCCTGGAGTCTGCCAAGCCTTCTTCAGGTTCAAACTAAAGGTCGTGGTGTGTGTGTGTGTGTGTGTGTGTGTGAAAGAGAAAGAGAGAGAGAGCTTGTAAGGTTTTTTATGGTGGTGGTGAGGGAGTTTGAATGGATTCCACAAAGTAGTAATTTGATTTAGCTAAATTTGTCTTACTCCTCCCTTCACTCTATCTCTCTCTTTCACACTCACTCAATCATTTTTAATCTCTTTTCTTCTTTTCACCCTTGTCCTTCATCTTATGCACTCTTTATCAATTGGTCTGTCTAACCACCAGCCCATCCATTTGTCCTTTTTTCAGCATATACCCTAAAATAGATGCAGGCTCTGCCTAAGATAGCACCCCTGAGTCCAGATTAGGGCCGATTTAGTAGGCATGCCATTGGTGTGGGTGGTTTGTGCTCATGGCCCACCTGAGTCATATCAGGTGCTGGAAAATTGGATTGACCAGCTCAGTCTGTGTAAGCTACACAGATGCATAGCTTTGACTTGAGGAAGATAGATAGATAGATAGATAGATAGATAGATAGATAGATAGATAGATAACTTTTATGTCTTTAGGTTTTCAGGTCTTTAGGCTGTAAGTAAGGTCATGTTTAGTCAGCATAGAGACAATTTTTACAAATACATTGACGTGTGTGTGTGTGTGTGTGTGTGTGCGTGTGCGTGTGTTTGTCTGTGTGTGTGTGTGAAAGGGAGAGTGAGAGGAAGGGAGAGAGATCCTGTCCCTGTGGGGCCTTATGAGCGCTGTAATCTCATTAGTGTGGCATTTCCTTTGGTCCACTTACACCGAGTTATGTCAGAACACTGCGTACTCACACCCTGCTCTGTGCTCTCGCCCAACACTGCTCTGATGCTCTCGCCCAACACTGCACCCAACACTGCTCTGATGCTCTCGCCCAACACTGCGCCCAACACTGCTCTGATGCTCTCGCCCAACACTGCGCCCAACACTGCTTTGATGCTCTTGCTTAGCCTTTCTGTTCTGTGTTCTGTGGGTTTGGTACAGGAGTGAGCCCTGCTGTTTTAGGCTCCAGTGAAACGGAGCAGTCTTTGGACGCATGGGTTAATGTGTCAGACTCAGATAAAAAGGTTCTGTATTGCTCTGTGGTCTGTTGAAAAAATTGTGTGTGGGTCAGGAGTTCTAAAGTTTGCATACTGAAACATTGAAAATGTATTGAAAATATAGACAACAAATTGAATATGGAGACAACTGGCCTTCTCTATGATTTCTCAGGCAGGCTTTTACTTATCAATTGAGACCTAAAATATTTTAGAAAAACAAACAAACAAGCTGACACACACACACACATATACACACACACACACACAACAAACAACAAAAAACAACCAGTTTTTCTCATCATTGCATGGATATTTCTATGTCGCTCATTTTATTGGTTGATTTAATTCCCCTGAAAAAAAAAAAAAAAAAACTGGCCACCCAAAAGCTGGTTCATCTGCAAAAATGATTTGGTAAACTGCAAGATAATCTGAGGTGCTTCAGCGCAAAACGGGATCACGTCCATCGCAGCGAGCGGCAGGCCAGGCATTAAGAGCCTCTCAGGCCCTGGGAAGCCTGCCTGCTGGGCGCCTTTTGGCCATTCGAATGGAGCGCTTGGATTTAGCCAACCGTGCTCCTGAAATACTGTACGCATCCCTAGATCACTGAGGGGGGTTTAGGGTTTTGTTGAGTGTTGTCCAGTGTTCAGAGATGCCATACATAGAAATCTCCAGCACAAGTTATGGGCTGAGCCACCCAATTTCCTGCATGGGATTATGACCTGTTGGGTTCTAATGCAAGTTATGAAAGCCGGGGGGGAGGGGAATCAAACAAAACAAAGCAAAACAAAAAAAATGCAAAGGCCAAATGGTTTATGGAGTTTATCATGGGCATTAATGCAGAAAAAGATTTAAGCTTTAAAGCGAAGCCATGCTATTAAAAAGGAAGTGCGTCTGTGTGCGTGTGTGTGTGTGTGTTTTGTAGAGAGTAAAGCTTCTTTAGCAGCCCCACATGTGCATTTATTTGTCAAGGTTTTGGTGTGTGTGTGTGTGTGTGTGTGTGCGCGCGTGTGGGTGTGTGTGTAAGTGTGCTTGCGTGTGTGCGTGCATGTGAGTGTGCATTGCTCACCCTTAGCAGGATTCTTCAGAAGCTGTTTCATTCGTGAAATGGCGCATGCAGTGTACGCCCTCTGTGGCTGATCAGGTGTGGTGGGCAACACGGCATGGCACTAACACAAGTGCCACCCCCCAGTGCCACAGATAGGCATTCCCAGGCCATGTCCTGCTGCTTATTGCCCAAAGTTTCACCTGGGAGATTAAAGTCTACCCGGCAGATCAGGGGTCAAATATGTTCTATAATGCTCAATAATGCCCGCTGTTTATATATCTGTAGACATATATATATATATATTTATTTATTTATTTATCTATGTAGCCTGCTGGCGGTAATCTGCTAAATCCTTTGCCCTGGTCCAACTTTCATTTGTTCGGGAATCAACAAGAGTAGTGGAAAAACAAACAAACAAATAAAGAGTACATCTGTCTCTCTCCACATCTGAGGGGTTATCTCTGGGTCTGGCTGTTACAGTACCACTGCAGCGCAGCACAACCCTGGCAGCAGACCTCTGTCTCTGTGGCCATCAGGACCAGCAGAGGAAATGCTTTTCATTTTGCATTCAATGCAATGCAATGCAATTTAATGCAGTTCAATTTAGTGTAGTTTCATTTAACAAAAACACACACACACACACACACACACACACACACACACACACACACACACACACACACACACTCTCACAAAATAGCTGTGAACAGGTGGTTCAGATGTTAAAGCAACACCAAAGAGTTTTTTGTACCTTAAAATAATGTTTCCAAAATTGTTTCAGTGGTTCATCAACTTGTAACAGGGTGAACGGCACTTCTGCATTCCCTTTGCGGCCCTCTATCGGATATATGCGCACTATGTAAGTTTGCCAGATCGGGTAGCGGATCTGTAGTTTGATGGAATGAGGCATAAGAAACTACAAATTTGTCTTGCATCTGATGTCACAATACATCGTACTTTCATAAATCATCCAACATATTCTACCTTGTCTGTGGACATCGTTATTTGCAAAGCCGGTGCTGGATAAACAAATAGCGTGCGTGCGACAGAGGGAAAGTTCTTTGATGTTGCTTTAAATAGCATAATTCTAGAAGTGTCTGTAAATCTCTGAGTTTGCATAGATTACATACATAGGTTTAGGTGAGGGATTAGACTCATGTGTACACAGTGTAATTTTGTCCATTCATGCACGTTTAATCTTAACATTTCTAAGCAGAGCCTCCCCCATCCAGCTGCTAAATCAGGAGTAGATCTGAACCCTAATCCAGCACATGGCCCATTGTGTATCCACCCCTGCCTCAGCCCTAGTATGTTGCAAGTTGCCAGTTGATGTGCACTCTGCTACTGAGATCTGCACTCTGATACTGAGATCTGCACTCTGATACTGAGATGTGCACTCTGCCACTGAGATGTACACCCTGCTACTGAGATGTGCACTCTGATACTGAGATGTGCACTCTGAGATGTGCACTCTGCTACTGAGATCTGCTACTGAGATGTGCACTCTGCTACTGAGATGTGCACTCTGAGATGTGCACTCTGCTACTGAGATCTGCACTCTGAGATGTGCACTCTGCTACTGAGATCTGCTACTGAGATCTGCTACTGAGATGTACACTCTGCTACTGAGATCTGCACTCTGCTACTGAGATCTGCACTCTGAGATCTGCACTCTGAGATGTGCAATCTGCCACTGAGATGTGCATTCTGCCACTGAGATGTGCACTCTGCTACTGAGATGTGCACTCTGCTACTGAGATCTGCTACTGAGATGTGCACTCTGCTACTGAAATCTGCACTCTGAGATGTGCACTCAGATGTGCACTCTGCTACTGAGATGTGCACTCTACTACTGCAGTGTTTCCCATACATTGATTTTTTTTGGCGGCCCACCACAATATCAACATTGACCACCACACAATGATTTTCCTGGTTGTACTAAATTGTGCTTAAATCTGGTTAGAATCATAACCGCGCTGCACTAATTTGTTAAAAACTGTTGCATTCGAGTTAATTCTGCAAACCTACCACCACAAATAGAATTCAATTCTGTGGGAAACACTGTACTGAGATGTACACACTACTATCTAGACGATAGCTGAGGCTCTTCAATATATCTGGGCCAGATGTGAGTCTGATTAAGGCCTGTTGGCCTCTGTCTGGGTAGCCACTTGCTCAGCTACAGCCCAGCTCACTGCCTCTCTACTCTGTCTGGATGGATGGAGAGAGAGAGAGAGTGAGAGAGAGAGAGAGAGAGAGAGAGAGAGAGAGAGAGAGAGAGAGAGACACTAGCTTGTCAGGTGATTTAGTTTCGGATGCATCTGCGATGGGCCGTTAAAATTGATTGTAATGACATACACTTCAGATAACCATACGCCCCTGGCAATGCTCAAGTGGTGGAGGGAGCTGACGCTTGTTTGTTCGTTCGGTGGGTTGTTTATTTATTTATTTATTTTTTTGGGGGGCTATTTTTTGCTAACTTGTTTGTGCGAAACAGATTGCCCTCAGGTCTGTAAAGTCCAATTGCTGCTGTATGATTACATGGGTTATGCTTATTTTAACATGGCCCAGAATCAAACTCACTCAGTGGTTTCTGACATGGAAGAAAATTAGCAGTCAGATGGGCTCACTAATGTATTATTATTATTATTATTATTATTATTAATATTATTATTACTATGAATAATAATATTAATTATTATTATTATTATTATTAATAATAATACAAAAAACAAATCCATAAGTAATTAAAGTCCCAATGCATTTTTGTTTGTAATAAATGCGTATATACAGTATGGCCGTAAAGATGGTCTGCTAAAGCAGATCTGTAAATGTTGAGAAGATGAAAATGAAGTCCTCTCATGCTTCCGCTGCGAGTCTTATCTGTGTTTGTCAGGAAAGAGGGATGTGCTTCCACTGTCCACAGAAAATGGTGGTACAAAAATGAGAAGGGATCCATAAACAGGAAGCGGTGAGGCCTAGGGCCTGGGTCTGTGGTTTCTTCCATATACGGGATCCAAAGCAAGAAGGGCCGCTATTTCAACTGGAATTCCAGGCATAGTGGGCATTCCTACAAGCAGGGTGGAGGGGAACTTGAGCTCGGCTCAACATGTAATCATCCTCAGGGAAGAGTGGCTTAACAAATCAGGAGTTTCGGCATTCGCGCTGCCTCTTCACTGTGACTGAACTTGTGCTTGTGACTCTAAATCCTATTTATGTGAAGCCACTCTGTCACGTCGATGGCAGCCTGTGATAGAACTTTTTTTACTGTTGTCTGTTTTTTTTTGTTTTGGTGAGCGAGGTGAAATGGATTTACACCATTGCCGTGTTGTTGCCTGAAAAGATTGCCGTTGATGTGTGTGATAAACGACACAGGTTGACTGAGATCAATGGATGAGTCTAAGGACAGCGTGGGCCCATTCTCCGAGCGAGACAGAACATAATTACCCACCAGCCCCCACCAGCCCACACCAACCCACACACTGCAGCTCCCAAAGCTCAGTGCTGTCTACAGACACTTCTCCGCCCAGATCTCCGCCTGGAAGGGAAACCCGCACAGACATGAAAGGCTGATAATGGAAAGTGATGGTGGATAAATATCAACAAAATGATATTCGTAAATAGCGATCACCTTGATTGATTGGTTTCAAATTCAGCCAAATTCTTCCATAGATTCATAAATTCTTCAATAGATAGGCATTTTGACTTGTTATTGATATCATTACCTTAATATGCTCAACATACAGTGTTAGTTCACAACTTCATTTTTAAATTACACACACACACACACACACACACACACACACACATATAATAAATATAAACATATACAAACTCTTATACAAATACAAAAAAATAATCAGTTAGGAACAAATGTTGGCTAAAACAAACATGTGTCATTATAGTCTATTCAGTCTATTCAAATGAAGCACAGACGAGGCTAGACGAGTACCATTCATGCCTGCCACTTGAACAATCCACTTGACCTGCCCTACTTCAACTGTAGCTCCATCAGCCCACATGATCGCTGGCTTTGGCCCATTTCTGGGCCGAACTGGGGCCAGACCCCTCAAAATCCACCCGCCACCTGGGCTTCATTCTCAATTAAATTGCATGCTCCTGATTGGCTGGTTGCAGTGAGTCAGTTTGGAATGAAAAAAAAAAAAATGTCAAAGGCGAAATGTTTGTATGAATGATTTAAGTCTGCTGGCATGAGCAGAGACAGGCCAAGTCAATGGCCCATCAATCATTCACAACAAGCAGTGCAGAGACGCCTGTCTAACCCAGTTTGGCACTCGGAAACATTCCCTGAAAACAATGAAAGCTCCACTGGGTCCTGAGTAAGAGAAGGAGGGAAACACGCCGTCCTTCCCGCACGCACGCACGCACGCACGCACTATTTCACTCTTTCTTGCTAAGGGTTTGCAACCTCGAATCATCTTAGGTATGCTGCGTTAACCAACCCCTCCCCCCAACACACACACACACACACACACACACACACACACACACACACACACCACCTCTACCCCCATCAACCCTTGCTAACTGGTCAGCGGGAGACGTTATGTCAGTGGCCCTGTAAATGGTTGTGTGTTAAATGGAGCCCAGGGCTCTTCCCTAGAGACCATTAGAGACCACCCCCCACACACACACACACACATGTGCAGAATTCAGAAAGCATAACGTGTGCTTTTCATTCACCTGAAATATTCTTTGCACTTTGCTCTCAAGCTTTAAAAAAAAGAGAGAGAGAAGAGAAAGAAAGAGGAGAGAAGAGAGAGAGAGAGAGAGAGAGAGAGAGAGAGAGAGAGAGAGAGAGAGAGAGAGAGAGAGAGAGAGAGAGTGAGAGAGAGAGAGAGAGAGAGAGAGAGAGAGAGAAGAGAGAGAGAGAGAGAGAGAGAGGAGAGAGAGAGAGAGAGAGAGAGAGAGACTTCTTGGATATAAATACTCAGGAAAAAGCACAGAGGTAAAAGGCGAAGGTGATTTCTGGGCCCCATGCATTTTTCATTGGTTTTTGGTTCACCTTTTTTTGGGCTGCCCTGAGAAAATTACTCAGGGCCCCATCAACCTGTCTGTGGTTAGTGCACTTAAGACACAGGTAGCGCCCACACTGGAAATGGACTCCCGACCAGTCTGGGGGCCCACGACGCAGCTTTAGGGGATCAGAGGCAGGGCAAACTGCGGTGAAGTTGAACTTGAACCAGAGACGTCGTTTCAGAGAAGCAAAGCGGAAATCAGAAACTGCTTAATATAACCCCCCACCCCCACCCCCGCTGCCGAGGTCATGACTGTTCGCCCGGGCAGACTACGATAGAGTGGTAGATGACCAGGGTATCTTCCTCTCTCTCGAAGTTGTCTTGTCTCGGAGCGGCGAAGGATATCGAGCTATCGATCTCACGGCAGTCATTTTTCATCATGAACGTCTTCATATTCTGACGAGGAGCTCGGCGGTACCCAAGTCCCTCGGACCCAGAAGCATAAAGACCTTTTCAATGGCTAAATTGCATTTCTTTGACAGATTAGGAGCCTTTGAAATTTTGTTAATGGCCCTAATGTTCTCGAATTGTCTGATCACTTAACTTTGATTAGAAACAGCCCCCAAATCGGAGCAGTAAATGGTTTAGATAATGTGAGAATTTTGTCTCCCTGCCTTTTTGTTGAAAAAGGCCTGCTAGACAGAAAATGGTTTAGCCTAAATTATCTTAATGGATTTGAATTAAAATGAAAGTGCTGTCATGTGTTCTGAAAAAAAAGAAAAGACTTTGTTTCTGGGGGCTTCTTTGACTTTTTAGGGTCCAATGTCTAAATGTACGGTATGTTACGATGAGATTTCATATATGGTGGTTATTGAAGTGCATTAAGTGTTTTGGCTAAAAATGCGTCAGCCAAATATAATGTAATGTAATGTTAATGAATAATGTATTTATTTAGCCCCTGTTTGTGGATTGCAATGCACATTGCAATACAATAGCCAGTCAGAATTTCATTGTCATTATAATAATGCATATGACGATTCCTTATGAGACCCTCGCCAACGCCACGGTGAGTGGAGTGAACTCTTTCTCTGCTATAGATTTCACCCCGTGCCTCTGAGCCATAAAGAATTTACTGGAGTCTTCTTAATTTATTAGCCTAGTCATTCCATCGACTCGGAACTTGGCTTAGGCTCAGGGCAAGATTCATTTAAGCTGTATTTCACCAGCAGCAGAGTTAGCCACAGATCCTGAAAACCTGCTTATTTTTTCTTGTGGGGCTGTTTGGAAAATAGAACTTTAGGAAACGTGCCAAGGACTAAATCTGGGATTATTGCACTTTTGCCGCATAATAATATATTTCTGCTTGCCAAATTCAACATATTCGTTGTGGTAATTTATTGTTTCTTAAATGTCTAATTTGTTCTGATATTTCAATTTTGTAAATCTAGTGACTGACTTGTCATGTTCCAGTACTGTGTGCAGACACTGTGTGCAGTTTGGCCTTTGTTCAAACTGATTATGCAAATACTCAAGTTATTATTTGTATGACCAGTAATGTACCATCACAATCAAATGTGTAAATCATTTGCCTGTCTGTTTTGAGATACAGCAGCCAAGCGATCAGTGTGGCTGATATCCGATTTAGATATAGCAGGGGAACACAAAGCATTTGCAGTGCTGGAAACACAGAGCTTTGTATATTCAATACAAACATCCAAAGCCCTCCAAAAAAAAAAAAAAGAAGAGAGAGAGAGGGGAGGGGGGGTTGAGAGAGATAGAAAGAGAGGGGAGTGAGAGAGGGAGAAAGGGAGGGGGAGAGGGGGGGGGAGGGGGCTGGAGTCAAATGAGATGATGGCAATGGCATGTAACAGCGTCGCTCCCGCTCCCGATTCCCCATGGTGCACGCCACCTCCCGTGGCAACGTGGGAAACTGACACTGTCAATTTATCAGAGAACAAAAGCGTTCCTCAACGGGTAAAGAACACACAACGCAGGGTCCTCTGAGAGCAGTCGTCCGCCCCCCCCCCCCCCCCCCCCCCCCCCCACATCATCTACCTGGATTTCCAAACAGGAAGTGGGCTGCGCACACAAGGGTCCCGAAAATAGACTACGAGGCCCTCTGAATTAGCATGTTAGAAGTGTTTGAGAGGGGGGGGGGGGGGGGTAAAAAAACAGCAACAACAAAAAACCAAAACACATAAACACAAGAGAGAGTTGAAATGCTGCGAGAGCTCACCAACACATGGGATGAGGGAGAAATAAAAGTTGTTGTTTTTTACAGTGTAAACTTTTTTTCCCCTTCTCTCTCAAAAGGAAGGAAGCCATAGTTTGACTTGACTAGTTAACAGATGATTGCTTTCAGAAGGAATATGGGGACTTACTGTAAATAACACATCATTGTTCCTTATTATGCTTACCACAAGAATATGAGTGTGTGTGTGTGTGTGAGAGAGAGAGAGAGAGAGAGAGAGAGAGACAGAGAGAGACAGACAAACAGACAGAGAAAGGAAATGAGTAGTATCAGTGAGGGGATACAGAATATAAAATCAAACATGAAAAATTAAGAAAATCTGATATTTTTTAATTTCCTCCATAGGCAGACAGACTTGCTTAAGACAGCCCTCAATAGTCTTGCTAATTACAGTCTATTACCTTTACCTCAGATAAACCCCACACCGAGTAATAATATGGAGAATAGGAATGCTATGAGAATTGAGTCTGTAATCAGTGAGATGCCTTCATGTACTCCTGTGTGGATGTGGACCTTTCAGGATTCCTCTCTCTTCAACGGCACTTATTTCACTCTCTTCCTCATCCTCAGCACTTTCTCGTTCTTCGGCGCTGAAAATGGGAACTAACAGTGCAGTCGGTCCAGATGTACTCTTAGCCAACCTCTAAGTGGCCCACCACAATATCAACATTGACCACCACACAATGATTTTCTATGTTGTACTATTTAAATTGGATGAAATCCTTTCATTGTATAGCTATGTGCAACTTTGCACAGCCTCTCCTTGTCTTTCTGTCTCTCAAAGAACCTGCACGCATGTTTAAAGAAAACATTTTTGGCATCATAACCACGCTACACAGATTTGTTCAAAACTGTTGCATTCAAGTTAACTCTGCACTGCCCCCCCCCAATCACCTACCACCACAAATAGAATTTAATTCTGTGAGAAACACTGGTGCCTGTGAAGAGTGTAGGGTGTGTGCATGTCAGACATGCTGAACATCTTGTCTCATCTCTTTTCTCTTTGTGTGTGTGTGTGTGTGTGTGTGTGTGTGTGTGTGTGTTTTGACATCCAGGTGTCTGATCATTTTGTGACTTGCTGCTGCCCCTGTTTCCAGAAGAATACACTGGTAAGTTACTCTCTACAACTTTCAATGGTCATCTCCCCAACACACACACACACACACACACACACACACACACACACACACACACACACACACACACACAGATAGCACTTTTTTGGTTGTGTCCCCTAGAAAGACAACCCTCTCTCTTCGTCCCTTTTTCTGTTTTCGGCTTACTCCGTGCAAAAGCTTAAGTAGAGGGATACGCGTAGATTACGGGGGGGACGGGGGGGATATGTCCCCACCACTATTTATAATTTGAAATTTGTCCCCACCACTTCTAAAAATGTGCAAACCAATTGCGACCGAAAAAATCCCCACATACCGAAATCATCGAGTCTAAACCATGCGATAGGCACGCACAATGACATCCTCACAGCATGCACATCTGCCTGGATATGTGTGGAGTAGTGTTGCGCGGTTAAGGTTTTTTTAACATCCGCTCCCACCTGACCCGTCAGGAGAGTCGATCCGCACCCACCCGACCCTCCAGTCATTTAATGCCTGCTAGAGTTGACTGTAGCTCGGAATGCAATCGGTTGCCATAATAGGCTATCCTAAAATCCAGCGATAAAACAAAGCATGAACTCATGAGCGTCGGTCTGCCCTATATAGTATATCCTCTGATTGTAATGTTTACAAATATCTAGGCGATATTTGTAACATTTATTTTGTATTTGGCCTGTTATAAAATCATGTAGGCCTATTGAATTGAAACACATTGTGAACCCCAAAGTTGGAGACATGCATAGACATTGCTGCAAATTTAAATCCGGATTACTCTGGAATGGCTAACTGTAAAGGGGAGTGCTTTAAACTTTGATTAAAACTTTAAACTTTAATTACACCTTTGTGTTCGGTAAGGTCTGCTGTTTATTCTGATATATGGTTTGTCATGTGTTGAGGGAAAGTTCGCGAAGCCAAGATGAATGGGTAGGGAGACGGGCGCAGAAAATATGATTAAATTAAAGTTAGGCTACTTTTCTCGCAAGTCGTTTACCACAACAACTAACCACCAACATCGTTTAAAAGCTGGGACAAAGCTCTTTCGTGTGATACATGTGATGTCTGTGATGAATAGGCTACTTCGCAAGTAGTTCAGCAAATTTGGGTGGGACAGAAATACCTTTACAGAGCAGCAGATCATATCGGCTCTGATGTACATTGATTTAAATGCATTATCGCTTCACTATCCAACACGCGAACAAGAAAGAAAAGAAAAAAGAAACCAAAGAGCTTATGTTGCGATTTCCGATAGGCCTAGGCCTAGAGAAAAGACATCTATTGGTAACCTAAAAATTAGGATTTGCTTTGCATACTCTGCTGTTTGGTTGTCCCAAACTTTGAGACGACCCATTCTCGCATTAACTGAATCTTATCAACCCGAACTGCGATGTTCCTAACAGAGTGGCAGGATGCAATGCCTAATAATCTCACTGCCTACAGCATAACTGGTAACAGTGTGCCTAGGCCTACTGTTAAACACCTGAAAAAATATTAAGCTGCTGTTTTCTTTTCATGACGAGCACTAGGCCTAAGTTTGAATGATTTATGACTGAATGGAATGTTGCGTTTTTAAGCGCCAGAACTGCTTATCACGTCGTGTGACAACGTTTACACCAATCATCATCTTCTAATGTATCCTTATGTTGAGATGTCCATTCTCTTTGCCCTAGGCTATCATTTGTGCGTGAAGCATGTTTCAATTAAGACAGTACACAAGCTATTTTTATTGTTGTAATATTGAATGATTTCATGAATTGTACGCACAGTGCGTAGGCTACAGGATTACGGCTGGCAGTGCCACTGACCAAGGCCACAGTAGCCTGTGAACCTCTGATTTTCAAAGGGGAATCACGGCCAACGCAGGGGGCAACTCTTCTCTTCAATTTCCCTTCCAAATGACTTTTTATTGTCTGAAGACATCTATCGCAAGAATCTAACATTCTAAGCAGCAAAGCAAATGCAAGCTAACCAAAGTGCAGTCGGTTCTCCCGCCATGGTTTTGGAAATCACACACCTGCTGCATCTGAAGGCCCACGCATAATAAGGCCTACGACTATCACTCTACACGCCCCTGTTGCACGTCACATTAATAGCTGATCCTGCCTCCTGGCTGCCCAAAATGCCACATCATGTGAAAAGATCAGCAGGCCTGCAAATTTTCCCCTCGTTTTCAGACACACGTTGCGGCAAAAAGACGTCTCCTATTCCCGCAAATTTAGCGTGATCTCTGTGTGAAAAGGCCTTTTGTTGAAGCATATCCTACAGTGCAAATTCTTCTTGTTTTAGTGTTTAGTTAATAAAAAAGCATCGTCTCTACCTCAATATGAACTGCAAAGGATAGCCTAGGCTATAGGCACATTGTTTTTTTGTTCGGGTCAGGTTTGGGTAGTTAATCAGTGCATATTTTTGAGGGTCGAGTGGGTGCAGATCGACTCTCCTGACTGGTCGGGTGGGTGTGGATGTTAAAAAACTTTAACCGGCGCAACACTACTGTTGAGCGTAATGCAGCGTTGAATGGATGAATAGCTTACATAAGGGTACCCCGCACTTTTCAAACCACACTCAAGCTTATGGTTATTGTCCCCACCACTTCTAAAAACAAACTGACGCCCTTGAGTAGAGGCCTAGAGCAGCCTGGTGAGTTTAACATGTGTACAATCCTCCTTTCAATACATTTCTTCTTTTTTTGTATATATATAGTATATATTTTTTTTTTTTGGCCTTTTATGCCTTTAATTTACAGGACAGTAGAGAATGACAGGAAGCGAGTGAGAGAGAGAGTTGGGGTGGGATCCGGAAAGGACCACGGGGCGGGAATCGAACCCGGGTCGCCAGCGTACGGTGCAGGTGCCCCAGCCAGCCGCGCCACGGCTCGGGCCAATACATATCTTTTTTTTGTTTTACTCTTCCAAAAGGAGGCAGGGGGATAGACCGAGGAGGGGGATCCTTGGGCGAAAAAAACCTTGCTATTTGTTTTATTCCTTTATGTAACGGCCTCCACTGTGCATTCCATATGCTTAAAGAGCTGTGGTGGATGGCTAATGTGTCAGAACAAAGAGGGGGGGGGGTATTGCATAAGCTGACCTATGTGTTCTACTGGACGGGTCATAGGAGCTAGGGCAGGGCAAAGGTTTGCTACAATGACGGAGGGACTGTGGGACTCATCTCTCCTCTCTTCTCCTCTCCTCTCCTCTCTTCATCTCTTTTCCTTTCTTCTTCTCTCCATGTTTGTGTCTGTGTTCTCCTTTCTTTCAGTGTGGCTCTGACATCTCCACTGGATGTCCCAAATGTATAAAAAAAGGCGTGATGCATGCGTTTATGTAACAGTCCCAATGGCCTAACTCTTGCCACCCCACACTGAGCACTCACTCACTCACTCACTCACTCACTCACTCACTCACTCACTCACTCACTCACACACACACACACACACACACACACACACACACACACACACACTCTCTCTCTCTCTCTCACACTGTCTGAAGGGAGACTCAGTTAGATGGACAAGGAAAGAATAACAAGTTTTTTTTTATAAAGATATGCAACAAGGGACAAAAGATAGTTTCCACATGTACTATAGATTCAGCAGCCTCTCATTAGATTAGGAAACAGCCAGAGTGTGAGTGTCCTAACAGGTTGGCAAGAGAGGATGTTTATCAGAGAACCCAGCTCTGTATGGATATGATATGGAACCACACTGAAGCATATATGACACTATGCTGCAAAACTCAATTATGTCTTGATTATTTGGAACAGATGTCTTGTGACGCAGAAAATGCACACAGTGCCGTTGAAGAGTGATAGTGACCCTTTAACCTTGCTGGAGACAGTCCCAACACACACATTCCAGTCCCTCTGCCTTTCTCTAAGTAAGAGCATGAAGTGCACTGTATGGAAGAACACATGTGTAGTCTATGGAATTGAGTTCTTATTATAATTACCGTATGGATATCAAATACATAAGAATATGTAAGAAACTCATGATTGCACACATAAACACACATTCATGCAGTAATATGCGTATGCACACACTCCGCTGTCTTTTATAGATATGCGGTGCTGTGTATTTCAATACACTCAACCCATTTCATATTTAGCGTCATTGTACATCATTTATCTTATTCTTAATACCGTGTATGTTTTAAAAAAAAAGATATGTTTTTAATATAATGTTCATGTTATTACTTGTAAAGGTGGGTTAGGCTTTAGCTTAGGGTTAAGGCCAGGCCACGTGATAAAATATACTTGCAAGAGAATATTGTTGCATATAATTGTATTTATAACTACTGAAAACCCATTATAATGATTTCCCTTGTTAATATGGGACAGATCCTTATACATTTGTTTTGGAAGAGAATGTACAGTAATACCTTAAAATATTCCCAAAGTGATAGACAGAGATAGTGTCTAACTATATGAAATCAGTCGCACACATGTGCCCCCCTGCGATAATAAAATGACATGCTTGGGAACTACTGAGCGCTTCTTAAGACTTTACACCAAATTAATTTGTTACTGCGTGTACTGATAGCGCTAAATGCCTCTCACTGCTTAATTGATTTGCTAGATGGTCCCAGGGGATGGTGCTCGCAGTCCCCACTCCCTCCCGAAGACGGGGCGACAGCGTGGACAAAGCTTAGCCCCCGCGTGCGTCTCAAATCTGCCTCTCTTTCTCTCCGCTGGCTGTGCCCGCGAGCCTAATAGCGTTGCTGTTTAGTGTGGAACCGAGTGGTGCTAGCGCGCGGTCTGGTGTTGCAGTTCTGCATCCAGAACAAATCCCTCTAATGATGGCCTGTGGGATCCGTTGGCACTCTCAGGAGTTGTGCAGCTTCTTTAAGTCATGAAGCCTTGCTCAGCACACACACACAGTACAAGGAATGAGCACATCTTCATTGAGTTTGTTTCACACTCAACAACACGTATTCTTTTTTTCTCCTGTGTGTGTGTGTTGTAAATCTTCAATACCCCGGAAAAGGAGACTCAGTCCTCAGTCAGGATCAATCAAAAATCAAGTCTTTATTCTCTTTGGTTTGTTGCTAAATAGTCCATTACCCTTGTGTGACCAGTCAGACCAGTAATGACCCTGCTAATGTGCATGTTATCATTGATGGATGAATGGATTAAGTCCATGTTAGCAGTGACTTCTTGGGGCAGGTAGGCTATGCCAGTGGAGCTGTGGGGATGTGTGTGTCTGTGCGGAGCAGCAGATGGCTGGGTGCCCGTGTGGGAATGCAGGGCTGTTATTTGCTGATTGCGCTGCATTGAAACAGGTGGCCTGAGAGGAAGGCCTCATCACAGCTGTGGCCTTCCTCAACGGCCCTTGTTTTTATTAATCCCTCTAGTTTTGGATGTGCGTGTGTGTGTGTGTGTTTAGTGTTTTTTTTTTTTCTTTTCGTCTTTTAGGTTTTTTTTTGTCTCTCACCAGCACTCTGCTCTCTGAATGCATCGTCTGTCAAGCCACAGGCAGTGCTTGCTTCCCCTTTCTTACACATGAAAAAGCTGCACTGTGTGTGTGTGTGTGTGTGTGTGTGTGTGTGTGTGTGCGCGCACGCACGCGCAGAAGCCCTCAACCTGTTTGTTGTCTTGGGACACATGGCTGAGATTCTGCTGTTAGAAAGACACAATCCAGGGCTCAGGTTCTCAGTGAAGGTTGCCTTGTGTAATGCCAATGCCTGGATGTCTTTTCTTTATGTGTGTGTGTGTGTGTGTGTGTGTGTGTGTGTTTCTGTTTCTGTTGAATCGACATGAAAACAATTCCTTTTTAGAGTTTTATCAAAAGCATTGTTCAGCATAATTGTCCATGTGTTTTGCATGGAACCAGAGAACATTGCTATTTATTTCCTCCTCTTTGTTTGAAGCCCTTACTTAGGTCATACATTACCATGGAAACAAGTGTACTGGGCGGCCTTTTTAGGGAGAAGTTATGGAGGTTTTTATTCCAGGAGCTCTGGTCATTGACGCATGTGTGTCTATAGTGACATAATTACTGTTAGGTCGAGAAGTATTCGGACAGTGACGTAATTTTTTTTAATTTTTCCTCTATACACCACCACAATGGATCTGAAGCAAAACAATCAAGATGTTTGAAATGTAGATTTTCAAGGGGTTGAACCTAACATGTTGCATTAAGAGATTTTAGGAGCCATTTTAATACATCGTCACCCCACATTTGAGGCTCAAAAACTAAAGTAATTATATTTCATACTTGGAGGAAAATATTTTGATCAATGACTGCTTGAAGTCTGGAAGCCATAGGCATCACCAAACGTTGAGTTTCCTCTCACACACACACATACTGTACACACACCAAAGATGTTTTTTTACACACACACACAAAATCACACACAGCATACAGTAACAGACATTCTTCTCTCTCACACACACACACACACACACACACACACACACACACACACACACACACACACACACACACATACACACACACCAGTAGTTCCTTGAAGGCATGCCATCTCATTTGCCACTGACTAATTAATACAGTGCATTATGCATAGCTTATAGAGCTGCATCCAGTTCGACTCTCAGTGGGAGGAGAAGAGGGTTTAATAATACTTGTGACTGCGGAGACTTTCTCTGTCTCGTCTCGTCTCGTCTCTCTCTCTCTCTCACTCTTTTGCTCGCTCGCTGCACTCTCTCACTAGCTCTCTTTCTCTCTCTCTCTCTCTCTCTTTCTCTGTTTCGTTCCTCTCACTCACTCTCTCTCTCTCTTTCTCTCTCATTCATTCATCCACTTGTCCTTTCATCACTGCTGTTTTTCACCTCACGTGGAGTCATTCCTCCACTCCTTTTTTTTTTCATCTCTCTCCCTCAGAGGGGAAAAAAAGAAGAGAAAAAGATTGACCATCCATCTGAGAGCTTGGCAGTTTTAGTGTTTTTTCAGGATAATTCAGAGTGGCCTCTCCGTAAGTGGATTAGAAGGTAGAGCTGTTATGCAGTGGGGCAGGTTAGTTCATTCACTCCACGCTCCATTCAGTAAAAACCTGGGCTTTTAAGGGCCGCGCTGAACTTTTGAACACCACGCTAGATTAGGTGCTCACAGACGTCCCACCCGCACCATGATGGAAGGTGAGAGATCTACAGACGAGTGTTCACCAGCAGCCCAGGCTTGAAAGGAAACCTCCAATCTCCCTCTCTCTCTCTCTATCTCTCTCTCTCTCTCTCTCTCCCTCTCTCTCTCTCTCTCTCTCTCTCTCTCTCTCTTTCTATCTTTGTGTCTCATCTTTTTCTCTCTCATTCGTCTTTTCTCTTTTTCCCTTCCTCCTTCTCACTCAGGTGCAGAGTGCATGCACACACACACACACACACACACACACACACACACACACTCACAAATGTACAGTGCATCCACACATGCAAACACACACTCCTAAAAATAAACAAACAAAAGTTCTCAATTTAAATTGGTCCATGCCAATCTCCTCCTGCCTGCTCCTTTCCCAGAGGACCCATAGAAGTGGGATCTCCTCTTCCCTCTCTGAGGCTCTTTATTGTCCTTAATAGGGTATTTTTAGCCTGTGATCCTGCTTTAACTTTCACATTCTTATCTGAACTGCCTTGTCATGTAAATGCAGCTAACAGCTATGAGGTGCTTCGAGAAACGCATTACATTTTTTATTTATTTTTTTATTTTTTTGACCCCAACCAGTCTTCATTTAATTCCTAATGACATAAGGTAGAGTTGTAAAAGATGAGTGAATCCAAGCCCCAGCTTCTGGAGAACTGGTAGGGTGGGCATCATGGGTAGGGTGGGCATTAGTAGGGTGGGCACTGGGCATGGGAGAGGTTGAAGAGTGGGCATGGGTAGGGTCGGCATGGGAGAACTGGTAGGGTGGGCATGGATAGGGTGGGCATGGGAGAACTGGTAGGGTGGGCATGGGTAGGGTCGGCATGGGAGAACTGGTAGGGTGGGCATGGATAGGGTGGGCATGGGAGAACTGTTAGGGTGGGCATGGGAGAGGGGGTGGGGGCTGCTTGGGTCTTCCTGGGCATGACTGGGGCACCACAGTTGGGAATGGGGTGTTAATGTGTGTGTGTGTGTGTGAGAAAATGAGCGTGTGTGTGTGTGTGTGTGTGTGTGTTTCGGGGGGCGATGATGAGGGTTCTCTCTGTGCAGAACTCCTTGTTTTCCTGCCTGCGCTGGTTTGCTGTGCCTGTGGATTCTTGGCACGGAGCAGCAGGGTTCGGGGCCAGGTTCTCAGAGCACACCCAGCGAGTAGAAGAATGAGGAGGCCGGCCCTCAGCCAGCTGGACTTGAAGTTCACCCTCTCTCTATCTCCCTCCCTCTCTTTTAACCCTCTTTATCTATTTCTACTTCTCTCTCACACCCTCTGAAGCTCTTAACACGTTTAACTGTTTTTCTTCTCATTAGTCTAGAATCACATACAGTTTTGTGTGAGTGACAGTGTGTCCTAACGGATCCGAGCGATTGAATATCTTGTAGCATTCGGTGTTATCTGTCTACACTGAATCTGTTAAATATGCCTTTCTATTGCGTCATATTTCTCATTTAAAATAGCAGAGCAACACGAGCAACAGAAAGAAAATAGACACGGGGCGTCCGACAAAAGTTCTCTCAAAACATTACGTTGTATCACGCTGCTCGCGTCGCTTGCAGTCAGGACACTCCAATTGAAAACAATGGAATTAAACGGATTTTATCGCTAATGTTCGCTCGCATCGCGTCCGGTTAGGACACGCTGTGAGAGTGTGTGTGTGTGTGTGCATGCATGCAGGTTTGCAAACATGATTGAGAGTATGTTGTGTATGGTGATTATGAGAGTAGGTGTGTATGGAGTGTATGTGAATAGATACTCGTGAGTGTGGGTGATGAGCGTTCATTTCCTCGTGAAAGGTTGGCAGTGTGTGGAAAGCAAAAGTGTACCTGTTCATGAACAGACACACACACACACACACACACACACACACACACACACACACACACACACACACACACACACACACACACAGATATCACAGACAGCAGATATTTTCTGCTGTGCAGAGGGGGAACAGAAGCATAACTCTTAAGCTTTCTAACCACATTAGCTACTTAACCTGTGGTATAGAAAAGTAAACAGCTTAAGTAAGTTGTGGTCAGTGGATCCTCACGACTTCATTGTCAGCGTGTACTGTAGGATTTCAGGGGCTTATTCGCTTCACGATTCTTAGGTCGACTCTAATGCCCTGTTCTATTTGTCTTTTCAAGTCTTTTTCCGAGCTGTTTTTGGTTCAAACTCGCAAAGGAAACGCCCAGGGAATGCCCTCTGAAGTCCAAACACGACTCGTCAACTCGGTCTAGCCCAGAGTACTACGAGTTTAAATTTCCAAGATGGCTGCGCCTATTAACAGTAAATGCGAGCCTTATACAGTATGCTCTGTTTATTAGCAGTTCTGTTGGATGTGTGTCACATTAAATCAGTCGTAGAAACAGCAGTGTCCAACCTCTATCTGTCGATATGATGTTATGACGTTTGTTTGGGTACAACACTGTGTAATGCTTCGTTACAAACTGGCTAGTAACAACTGCTAACAATAGTCAAATGCTAACACACGGTAGCGCAGCTGGTTGACAAATAGAACGCAAACAGCTCGTATGACATGACGTCACAGACGAACTAAGAGTTCGCTAAAAGACAAATCGAACGGGGCATAAACCCGTGCTCCATCCCTTGGGTAAAGCGCACACACACACACACACACACACACACACACACACGTGCGCACGCTTCTACATGGAAAGAGAATTCTGGAAAAGTTTCTGTCTGTCACTGTGAGTATTCCCTTTAAAGTGACAGGGCTGAGTCTGTGTCATCACGCAGTGTCTGTCTCCCCCTCCCCCCCCCACACACACTCCCTGTGTTATCTCTCAGCAGTGGCTGTGGAGGTCAGCGTCAGATCTCGACACGCTCAAGCTCACCCTCACACACTCACACGTACACATCCGCTCCTTCCGCCTCCTCACCTCTGAGGAGACCCAGTGTTGGCTGAGTAGAGGCTCGTGTGTGTGTGTGTGTGTGTGTGTGTGTGTGTGTGTGTGTGTGTGTGAGGGGGGGGGGGGGAGGGGGTTGTCTCCCCAATCCTGCCCTCACTAAGGACCAGATGGAATGACAGCAGGACGAGAAAGGAAGAGAGGAGTGGAGAGGAAGATACAGAAGGGGGGAAAAGAAGGGATAGAATAAAGAGAGGTATAGAGGGAAGACAGAAGGGAGATGGGGAGTGGGAAGATGTGAAGGGGAGAGGGAAGATAGGAATAAGGGGGGAAAGGAGAGGAGAGATTTGTGGTGAGGTGTACGGAGGAGAAGGGAGGAGTGGAGAGAGGGACAAAGGAGCGGAGATGAGTTTAGTGCTGAGGTGCAAGGAGTAGGAGGAGAGAGGAGAAGAAGAGAGGAGTGGAGAGAGGTGCAGTGCGGTACGGAGGAGCTGATAGGAGGAGGAGGAGGAAGAGGAGGAGGAGTAGGAGTCCAGGTAGGTGAAGAGAGGAGTCGAGAGGTGTGCAGTGGAGTGAAGTGGAGTGGAGGTTCCCATAAGCTCTCAGCTCACAGCTTGAGAGCTTCAGATGACAGCAGGACCAGTGGAAGACAGACACAGACACACATGCACCATATCATATCTGAGACAGAGAGCCGCTTCATGTCTGTGCTGATCCAGGAATCCATGAGGGATAGAGGGGGGGGGGAGGGAGAGAGAGGGAAAGAGGGCCGAGAGTGTGAACACGTGGAAGAGAAAACACTTGAGAGAGAGAGAGAGAGAGAGAGAGAGAGAGGGAGGGGAACAGAACAGAAAACAGAAGCCCTGCTCTACCTCACATGAAGTTTACTCTGTCTTACACGCGGAAACATTGTTTCAACAAGGAAGTCTGATTAATTTATCGTGGCGCGTGCTACCATGGGGTTACTCACATCATTAACATCAAATTTGACTCCATGGCTGGGAATGCCAATGAGCTCAAATGAGATTTATTCATCTTGTGCGAAGAGACAGAAAACTCCTCCCCACCCAGCCTTCCATCCCTCCTCTCTCTCCTTCTCTCTCTCTCTCTCTCTCTCTCTGTCTGTCTTTCTCTAACCCACACACATACATATGTGCACACTACACCCATACAGCCGTCCAAACGGGACCGCAGTGTGCTTTACGTGGGCCTGATTATGGGAGGTTCACTCCCCTCATTGCGCCTCGTCCCTAAACCCATTAGATAACGGTAGATGAGACGTGGCAGTGGGGAGGAGGAGGAGTGTGTGCGTGTGCGTGTGTGTGTATATGTGTGTGTGTGTGTGTATGTGTGTGTGTATATATATGTGTGTGTGTGTGTGTGTGGGAGGGGGGGGGGGGGGGGGGTTTGGCTCGTTCAATGGCATGTGTCGGGCCTGGCCCCAGCGTGTGCGTACGTCTCCACTCTCCTACTCTGTCTCTCGTTGTCTTTTTGCCTTCTTATCTTCTTGCTCTCTCACTCTCTTCCTATGTTCTTCTTGCTCTCTCACTCTCTTCCTCTGTTCTTCTTGCTCTCTCACTCTCTTCCTCTGTTCTTCTTGCTCTCTCACTCTCTTCCTCTGTTCCTCTTGCTCTCCCACTTTTGTCCTCTGTTCTTCTTGCTCTCTCACTCTCTTCCTATGTTCTTCTTGCTCTCTCACTCTTCCTCTGTTCTTCTTACTCTCTCACTCTCTTCCTCTGTTCTTCTTGCTCTCTCACTCTCTTCCTCTGTTCCTCTTGCTCTCCCACTATTGTCCTCTGTTCTTCTTGCTCTCTCACTCTCTTCCTCTGTTCTTCTTTCTCTCTCACTCTCTTCCTCTGTTCTTCTTGCTCTCTCACTCTCTTCCTCTGGCTCTTTTGTTTTTTCCATTCAGCTGTTGCCCAGTCATGTTTACTTCCCTGGTAATATTTAAAACCCTTGACGTTCCATATTGCTGACAGGCTGTGTCACTTCTTGCCATCAAAACTGAGGTGGAAGGGTTTTCTTAATATATAGATATTATACATTTGGGCTCCAGCCAGAGCATTGTTGACTTTTTTGTTTTTGACACAGTGTACAGTTTTCCCACCAACTTTTCTCAGCACAGGCCTGAGATTACCATTAACAACGTTTGGAGAGCGGTCACTAAAGGAATGTGAGGTGATGATAGTAATCTGATATTGGTGTAGGGTTAGCAGTACACGCCCTGTCCACGCCCTGTCATCCTGAGCAGTACAGTCCAGAACCACTATGGTCTTTTTCTGATCTGAAGACAAATTCATTTGCATTGTGAATAACACAGAGAGTCACTTTGCAACCACTTGACAATGTGCACTAAAATCAGAAGTAGTATTTAAAGACTTTAAAGAATTTATTAACTGTAGTAGTTAGCTGAAGATAGTGTTTTAACCGTTGCTGCTTGGTATTCGTTTATGTTGCAGACAGTCATACAGATACTATAAACCTTTATAGTAGACATTTAACATTACTTGAATTCATGAATTCATTAGTAATTAGTAATGTGTGTAAAGTGTTTAGTAAAGTGTAAAGTGTTTATTAGTGTTACTTTTTTGATGAATTGGACTAGTGCAAAGTCTTGGCTGGATTTCAAGGCTTTTGTGCTTGTGATGCAATGTTGTGAATTGCAGCTCTTTACATCTGTCAGTATTTTGGTGACCAGTTCAGTAGTCCACAGGGATAATACCAGCTCAGTTCCTCAGCCATATGCCCGGGAGCAGGCAAATTAGGAAAGGCAATGTAAACAAACAAACCCTAACCATCCACAAACAAACAGGGAAGTTGCACACTTTGATAAGCCGTTCAGATTAGACGTGGGGGGAGGCACTGGGGGGTGGGGGGAGAGAGGGAGAGAGAGAGAGCGAGACGGGAGAGAGAGGAGAGAGAGAGAGAGCATCTATAGTAGAACGTATAGATGGAAGTGGATTAGCATGGCCTCCACTACTCAGTGTTATGAAAGGCCTCTGCGCAACATGCAAGATGCCACAGCAGCCATCAGTTAATTAAGCACTTGACCCCATAATCCTCTTTGGTTGACACTGGGGGTGACTGCCGCGTGAGCAAGCGAGCGTCGGAGGCCTGGTGGATTAGAGAAGCAGCAGGCTGGCTGGGCACTCCCCGGTTCTGCCTGAGCACTCCCCGGTTCTGCCTGAGCACTCCCCGGTTCTGCCTGAGACTCACAGTCAAGTCAAGTCAAGTCATATTTATTTATATAGCACACTTAAACGCAATGTTATTGACCCAAGGTGCTCAGAAATAAAATAAACAGTAATAAAAACAAAAAATAAAGACATAAATGAAATGAGAAATTAATGGACATTATAGGCCAAAGAAAATAGATGGGTCTTTAAATTTGATTTGAAACTACTGATGGTGGGAGAGGACTTAATTTCTATAGGGAGATTGTTCCAGAGTCTAGGGGCAGCAACAAAGAAAGCTCTATCACCTTTAGTTTTAAGGGTTGCCTTTGGGACTGATAGGAGAAGTTGTGAGGAAGACCTCAGTGGCCTAGAAGGACAGTAGGGACTTAAAAGGCCACAGATATACTGTGGTGCCATTCCATTTAGGGCTTTGAAAACAAAAAGTAAAACTTTAAAATGAAATATAGCTGCAAGCAGCAATGAGGGGGCCAAGCAGTCAATTCAGCAGTCCAAATTTGTCATGTAACTCAATGCGGTTGCATCAGGTATATAGCATTAAGCAGTCACAGCAAGTTCCATGCCAAACAACCCAAGATTGGCTGAGTTACAAGGTAATTTCCTGTTTGGCGGCTTCGCTACCAATTTCGATTGGCTATTATGGCCAAATGGTTTTAGTTCGAAAGACAAAAAGCAATGCATTTGTGAGACATGCTCTGAAGATGATGTGCATCAAGTTTGGAGTCAATCGGACAAAATTTGTGACCTATGAAAACTTTTAAGTGTTTTTGATAAAATTCAATATAGCGGAAAATCCATCATGGCGGAAATTGACATCATAGGGTGCATTGAACTCAGCTTAGTCCAAGGACACCAACAACACCTGGTTTTTGAAAACTCAGAGCGACAGGTCAAAGGTTAGGTGCGTGAACGCACATCCAACTTTGACCTGTTGGTGGTGCTAGAGTGTATGAGGTGCCGACTTAAAACTTGATGAAATTTATCACAGGACTGTCTCTAATCAGTGTGCCAAACTTCGCAACTTTTTACCAGACGGTTCTATGGTCTGCCATAGACTTCCATGGCAGAATAATACACTTCAGCAGCTACGGGCAAAAAAAGGTTTTGCTAATTACAGCGCCCCCTAGCGGTCAACGGTTACCAGATTGGTTGTGTGTTCTCCCAATTAGGTCAGGAGTCAATGTACTTAGTTTGCTCACCAATTGGTTTTGATAGATGCTACGGATGCTGAGATATGAGCTCACTTCCTGTTTGGCGGCTTCGCCACCAATTTCGATTGGCTGCTACGAGCAAACGCTTCCGTCAATTGTTATGGAAATCAAAGCACTGATAAGGCATGGTCTGCAGATGGTCTGTGCCAATTTTGGTGAGGATCCGATGAAATTTGTGACCTAGGGAAATTTGATAGTGGTTTTGATTAAATCCAATATGGCGGCCAAATCAATTATGTTGATGTCATGAATTGCCATCTGTCGACATAAGGATAATTCTAGGCACAACAGCAGCTACAATCCAAAAGGCATGTTACTGATTTACAGCGCCCCCTAGAGGTCAAAGGTCACCAAATTTCTACAGCGTCCTCCTGATGGGGTCATGAGTCCATATACCAAGTTTGGATTTGATGACTGCAAGGGTTGCTGAGATATGAGCTCACTTCCTGTTTGGCGGCTTCACCACAAATTTTGATTGGCTGTTACGGGCGAACGGTAATACTTCTGAAGACGAAAAGTGATAACTTTTGTGAGGCTTGGTCTGAAGATGATCTGTGTAAAATTTGGTGGGAATCAGAGAAAGTATGTGACCCCTGATACATTTTAAGTGTTTTTGATGAAATCCAAAATGGCGGAAAATCCGTCATGGCGGAAAATGACGTCATAGGGTGCGTTGAACTCGGCTTGGTCCAAGGATTCCAACGATACCTGACTTTTGAAAATCGGACCTACGGGTCAAAAGTTACGTGAGTGAACACACTTCCAACTTTGGCCTGTTGGTGGCGCTAGAGCAGGGGTCTCAAACTCAAATGAGCTGGGGGCCAATTCTGCCAACGTCATCTGATTGGAGGGCCGGCTATTTCTGAAAATGCAATGTTCTTTTTTTCAAATACCACACAAAACTGCAAACAGAAAGTGCAAGTGTTTTTATCTAGTTTTAGACACCTGTGCTAGCAACCTTAGCTTATAAATAAAATAATGATAAAATAAATATTAATACAAATTATAAAATAAATGAAAAACATAAAAAACAGGTATGTGTGTGTGTTTCACACCAAATAAAAATATTTCCTCTCATAACTTTTTTAAACCTGGCAAACTAGGCATCAGGGTTAAGAAAGCAACACCATTGGATTTTTATATCAAAATTTAAAAGGCCATGGCTTGAAAGTGGTCAGAGATAAAGTTATACTGTAAATGTAAAAATCTTTGAGTAAAGCAAAAGTTTATGAAGGGGTTAAATTTACCCATCTAATTTGTCACTGGATGGCAAGCACCTCAAATTATGCACCTTTCAGTAAATACTGGATGAACATATGTAAGCAGGTTTACTTTCCTTTTTTCATATTACCCACATAACAAATTAACAGAAAAACACCTAAGATGTATACCAACACCTAAGATGTTGTGGTTTAGTAATAGATTACTACAATATAGGCCTACAATAAAGTATTTTGGTCAAACAGTTCCTATCGCGGGTAATCTGCAGTACCCAGAAGTTCGCATCATATTGCGGGTGACTTTGTAGTTCTTTAGAGCCCTATTTCTACTAGCCCTGCTGTCTGTACCACATCCATTACGGACACTATCATCACGATTACCACTGCAACCTCCAAGCTATGTTGGGCAGAGGGTCGAAACAAGCATGGTATGCTTAGTGGACACCGTTGTATACACGCACCTCCATTCACAGACGCACCGTGACTATCAGTCATAGACGATCGATCATAATCTCCAAAAGGATATTCTCCTTCAGAATTAGAATAGGTGAATAACATAGCTTACCTAAGACTTCATCACACGTGAACGTTTTTCAACATTTGGTGTAGGCCTGGCTATTTCTGCTTAATTTCTGCTTCAATTTCTGCAACACTATGGCCTTCCGCGTCATTACAAATGCACGTCTTTGTGTTTCTCGCGTGTAATACAAGTATTTCCTGAAAACTTTGCGTAGCGATTTTGGGTTTGAATCAAGCTCTGGATGTCTTGCACATAGTGGAGCAGAGTAGGCCTACAAATGAGATGTCACCGTACCTGGATATATCGTCTATTTTAATCAGTATCGTTGTTTGTCGCAATTAATAGCCTCAAGGGCCGGATTACATTATTATTTTGTCATACGTCGCGGGCCGGAATTGGGCAGGACGCGGGCCGGGTGTGCCCGCGGGCCAAACCCCTGCGCTAGAGACCCCTGCGCTAGAGGGTTCGAGTTGCCGACATGAAACTTGTTGACATGAATCATGGGACCGTCCCCAATTAGTGTGCCAAATTTCCCAACTTTTTACCAGACGGTTCTATGGGCTGCCATTGACTTCCATTGCATATAATAATAATAATAGGAAAAACGTAGAAACACAATGCTTCGCTGCTTGGCCCCCAATTCTGTAATTGACAGGTAACCAATGGAGTTGGGCCAGCACAGGACTTATGTGCATATGTTTCTTTGTTCCAGTAAGACGCCTAGCTGCTGCATTTTGAAATAATTGAAGTCTAGCAAGGGTAGATTGGTTCAGACCTAAATACAGAGAGTTACAATAGTCCAGCCTAGATGTAACAAAAGCATGGATTACAGTTTCTAAGTCAGTATATGAGAGCCAGGGCTTTAATTTAGCTATTTGTCTTAGTTGAAAAAAGCTTCCCTTAACCACACTACTGACTTGCTTATTGAAATTCAAAGAGGAATCTAGGAAAACACCTAGATTTCTGACCTCACTGTGGCAATTTACAGCCAGTGGCCCAAGTGCATTTCTTATCTTAGGAACAGAGATGAGTGGACCAAAAATAATTATCTCTGTTTTCTTTTCATTTAATTGTAAGAAGTTTCCACAGACCGGACATATTCCAATAAGGATGTGATTGGCTGTATTGTGTTTTGAAGCCTTTGTAAAACGCTCTGCAACCATTCACGCTGACTTCATTGAATTCCATATTACATGTCACAGGTTGACATAGATATATATACTGACTAGATGTCGCCTTCGGCTTCTCAGCATGCGTCAACACCGCCGCCATCTTGTAGCAGGGATCTGAAGCTCTAAACTAGTTCTCCTGTATTGTCAGTGTTACCTATTTAGCGACGTTTGGCCATCCCCAGCGACAGAAAGCCTTTTTAGCGATTAGCGACAAATTTGGGAACTTCTCACAATGATGGCAAACTCGGTTTCGTTGTTGTTGAAACGTAAGAAAATCACTTTTCTCATGGCTTTGTCATTTGTGAATTAAGCTACATCTCGTTTGCCCATAGCATTGGCCCATGATTAAAAAAGTAACGACTGGCGTATGAAGTAGCAGACCACGTTAAAGCACGGAAGTAAATGTTCTACAGATCTACAGCAACTTCTGGTAAGATTACAACTTAACGAGTAAACGAGACGAGAGGTATGTGGCCTCAACCAGAGCCTGTCTACGGAGAGTCTGCTTACTTTCATTGTATCGAACCTGGTTGCAGTTCACTCATTGTTCCTCTAGGGGCCGCCGCTAGCTAGTGCAGAATGAATGGGAGTCTATGGGGCTAGACGGGATAAAATCTATCTTTATTATCGTCAAAGGCTTAGTTTTCTCTAGACTCGACCATAAATACATACCTGTCAGTTGGAGCAACCCAAAAAACTAGATAATTGCTTGAGATTTTGACGATTTATGGTGATTTTATTTTCGCTAGATCTTTGCTCAGATTGACGTCAATGCATTATTGAGGAGTGGGCCACCGCGGCAAGATGGCGTCTCGATTGACGCATTCGTTCCAATGAACAGCAGTCGTCAAGGCGACATCTAGTCAGTATATATATCTATGACAGGTTGATACAAAAGTTAGAATTATTGCGTCTCTGCGTTGCTTGGCAACCATTCCGCTGGAGTAAATGTGTTCCCTGCTGGAATAATGATAATTTCTGAATAAATCATTATGTTTCTCATTGCCGTGTCTTTATTTTCTGAAACCTTGGCAGGTATACTGTATGTAGTAGTAACCGAACAACATGGGATGCAGAAGATGTCAATGGGATGCCTCGATGGTGTCCTGCTTCTGGCCTTGTCAATTAGTCAATCACAGTAGAGGTCATGGAGCTTATTGTGAGTTGGTGAAGTAACAGTTTATCTCCTCGAGATCAACCTCAAAGATCAACTTCCGCTTCACAGTGTTGATAATGGCTTTGTTGATAATGGCTGAGGTTGATAATGGCTGTGTATGTGCGATTGGCTCTCTCTGTGTCTGTTTTTCAGGCATGGAGAAATGTGGTGGAGGGAGTTGTGGTGTTTAGAACTTAGTTCGTCTGTGTCCAGGTTCAGGAATGGGAGGAGTTTGGTGGTGGGGGCATCAGGGTGTTTAGGACTGGAGTTTAGTGAAGGGAGTGTTGGTGTTTAGGACTGGAGTTTGGTGAAGGTAGCGTTGGTGTTTAGGACTGCAGTTTGGTGAAGGGAGCGTTAGTGTTTAGGACTGCAGTTTAGTGAAGGTAGCGTTGGTGTTTAGGACTGGAGTTTGGTGGTTGGTGAAGGGAGCGTTAGTGTTTAGGACTAGAGTTTGGTGAAGGGAGTGTTGGTGTTTAGGACTGGAGTTTGGTGTGTTACGGCCCAGGCCGCTGTGTCCTAACTCCGCCCATTGGCACTGACGTGCCTGGGTGCTTGTTTCCCCTGTGTGCCCAGGTGTCTATCCCCCCATCCCCTTACACCTGTATACAAATAGATATGTACAACCACACACACATTTAATTGTTTTATTTGGAATTACTAATACTGGTTAAAACAACAACGCAAATATGAACAAAGCCTGTTATGTTCCACAGGACACTTCTCGCACTGTGTTAATAGTCATATCTGCAATGGATGAGTCAATGAGCCTATTTACATGGTAGGAGTAGGGTTGGCACAGCCCCCTGATAACAGATGCAAAACATTACTTGGCAGCTTTTACACTTTGTTCTTTCTTTATTAATCCAGCTAATTGCAAGCCTGACACAGAGTCTGTGCACATGGCCTAGGCAGTAACGCTACGCACCACACATGCATACACACAGACACATACACACATACACACAGACAGACAGACAGAAAGACACACACACACACACACACACACACACACACACACACACACACACACACACACACACACACACACACACACACACAAAAAAAAAAGCATGCTGTAAATATCCTGCATGTAGCTGGCAGCCCATGGTGGCCTTAGGTTGAGAGAGCCCAAGTAAGAGAGGCCCAAACAGGCTTCTCTCCTTAGTGGAGACACCACTCCACCCCCACACACACACACACCCCATAGACATGGCTCGCCCCAATTGAAACCGATCTGGACTCAAAACAAGGAAAATCCCACCCAACCCCCTGCTGTTTAGACCTGTAATTTGCTGCCACTCGTGTAGAGGGATCATCCATTTGTGTATGTCATGAGCTACGTGCAACTGTGTGTGTGTGTGTGTGTGTTTTAATTCTTTTTTCCTCTTAAATAGTCATTGATTTCCCCATCCAGAGCAGTAGCATATTATAGAATTGCTCAGTCAAGACATGCTGTATTCTATAAGACAAGGTGCTATTGATGAGGGATCCCATTTAGTGGTGCCAATGAGGGGGCTGGGCTCAGGATTATGCGCTCTAGCCAACAACCTTCAGAAGTTAAGAAGGAGGCAGAAAGAAAGAAAGAAAGGAAGGAAGGCTGGATTTGCACCACGTACCGTGAGATAAAAGTGTGTGTGTGTGTGTGTGTGTGTGTGTGTGTGTGTGTGTGTGTGCGTGTGTGCGTGCACACTCGGAATCTGAAATCACACAAGCGAGTGATGGGGAGAATGGAGGCAAAGTATGCCGTACCTGTAAACGTTGTGAAAATAAAAGAGTACCGAATGCTCTCAACTTACCAGAAAAAAAAAAAAGAAAAAAAAAACAATTAATCGGCTGGATGATGTGTAGGAGAAGAGCCCAAGCCTCTCTTTCATCAGAAGTGCCGTATCTTAGAGGACTTTGTCGGCCAAGCGCAAAGTAATCCCTAAATTTTCCCAGAATTCAGCTGTTTTTTCTTCCTCATCCGTCCTGGGGAAAGTGTTTGACTTGATGTTTGTGTTTGATTACAGCTTGTCTTGTCTCCTGCGTACAGGAGTGGAGATTGCCTCCACTACAAAAATCCCAAATAATGTCTCTGTCTTATGGAGACTTAAGCAGACACTTGTTGTGTGTGTGTGTGTGTGTGTGTGAGTGAGTGTGAAGTAAGAAGGTGTTTAACATATGGTTGGGCAATAGAGAACAAGGAGCAATCCTCTTAACACCCGCCACCCCCCACCCACCACAACATCATCTCCTTGTGCAGGCTAATGCCCCCTGTAACACCATGTTATTTTGTCTTGTTTAACTTCTTACCCACGCTGCCACAGCAGTGCCCGCGTAAAGCTGGGCTTAAAGGGCACAATGCCAAGCTGATGCCAGGCTGATTACTCTGCCCGCTTCTTAATAAAGCTGGTTTTGCCGGAGTAATGAGAGGAAGAGTTTACGGAACGGTGGCGGCGGGTTGATGCTAATGAGCTCAGTGGCGGTGTTGTTGTTGTTGTTTGTGGTGCTGCGGCCCCTCTGCTGTTTTGTTTTTTTTGCTTCACTGTGACGATGGGCTGTCCAATCAGCCGCCCGGCAGTGCTGTGCCTCCTGGGAAGGGGGGCTGCTGTGAGACACTTCAGACAAATGCTGTTTTCACGTGAGCAGTCCTGGTGAGATAGACTCATAGTTTGGCCTTCAGATTTCCTGTGATTAAATTTTAAAATGAAATCGTTTCCAAAAGCATATAATATTTTCCATAAAAAACATATCCCCAATCAACACCACCTGGCATAAAAATAACAAGTCGTATATTATAGCATGCTATTTGTCAAAATTTGCTTTTACTTTTAGTACTTTGTACCAAGAAGACTTTGCACTGTTAGCTTATTGTGCAGGTGGAAGCTGAATTTGGCAGGAGAAGTAGCCAAATCTTTGGAACTTCCCTTTTGAACAGATGTGTCCCCACAGTACAGTAGAGTGTGTCCTCTACACTTAGCCGTCTCACTCCCACAAATGTCTCACTCTCATGGCTGAGAGCTGGGTCCTGAACCCACAGATGTCTCATTCTGACAGATGTCTTACTCTCAAGAAAAAGTTGTCTCACTCTCAGGACAGAGAAGGGTGTCCTGAGTTCACAGGCGTCACACTCAAGCACTCAGCAAAGATGTCTCACTCTGAGGAAAGATGTTTCACTCTCAGGATAGAAGTTTAAATTACGTGAGTTACAGGTGCATCATTTGAGATGATTTAAGGTGTAGCCTTAGCTGTCTCACTCTCAAGATAGATAGAGGTGTGCTCTGTTTCCACAGATGTCTCACCCTCAGGACAGATCTCTCATCCTCAGGACAGCTGTCTCACTCTCAACTTGAGAGGTGAGTCCTGCACAGATGATACAGATATGAGATTGTGAAGCCACTGATGGGGATCAGTCTGAAAACAGGAAGTGGGTTGTGTCATAGGCAGCCTGCGCGTGTTTCTGAGCGCTCGCCTCTAACTGAAGGTTGCACGTCTACGGCTTCCCTCGAGTGTACAGGAGCTCTTTGGCCCGCCGGATGCTGAAAATAAAACATCATTGCTGTTTTTTTCTCTCTCATCTGTAAAGATATCTTAGGATAGACTTGGGTTGTTTGACCATTTTAAAGAAACAGAATTACTGCTTATGTTAAAGCATGGCTGTCTGTAAAGGCATTAAACATCACTAAAGTCAGTCAATTACATTTTAGAGAAAAAGGAGAGGAATTAAGTTTTATGATGCTGAAATACTGTATGTATCATTCAGAGCATGAACAGCATACTCACATATTGGATTACTACTTCAATTCCAGCATGTGACCAAGAGCATGTCACTGTTAGATGGCCTCTCCTCATTTTTCCTCGTGCCATGCTTGGACCTAGAGACACGTGCTGAATGGCTTTACATTAACACACATATACAGTATTAGCTTAATAAAGAGTGTCATGTTAAACATGCCGATCTGCTGTGTCCACTTTAATCCATAATCCTAATGGACGTGTCTCTATGATGTATTTTCAGTCTTGCCTGGCCCGTTCACTTGGCTGCTATTCGGTAATTACAGAACATTGATTGATTAGCGGGAAAGAGGTTTTTACAAGACTTTCTCACACTACAAATGGCGGTTCCCCTGTGGGCTATTTATGCATGACGGGATAACCGCTGTAGCCAGCCACACTTTAATAACCTAAACAGTCACACAGTGTTCCCCCGATTGGTGGGTCTCGTTCTGCTGACACTGGCTCATCTTTCACTCTCGGCGGCCCCAGGAAGAGGGCCTCAAGGCCGCCCCAGAACACGGATTCAGACCACCCCTCTGCTTACACAGAGACGGAAGTAACAGGCCGAAATGGAACCTGTTCTGTTCTTGAGCTGCGGACTGAATCAGAACCGGGTTCTGTTTCATGGAGTGGTGGATTGAAATGGAACATGGTTCTGGTCTGATGCAGATTTGTGGCAGATCTGTGCCAGGTTATGGCTCCACTTGGCCCTCAGCCAGTTTCCAGTCTGGACTGCCGTCGGATTTTTCTTTTTTTTTAATGGCAGTGGAAATCCTTGTCAAGCTTGGCGCTGAGCATTTTGAAGGATGGCCGTTTGAGTGGAGGCATTCTGTGAGCTTCTGTGTGTTTTAGCGCGCTTTGAGTGATGACAGACCCTGAAATGTGTCATCAGGCAAACAATCACCAGATGTGGCCCGCAATGCTTTTTGGAAAGCTGAAGGTTTCTTGCACAATGAAATCACCATGTCAGTAATAAGATATTGCAAAAGCTCTGTCTTGTGTCCAGACATGAAAATGCTAAAGAAGTGTTTGTGTTTTTTTCGTCAAAAGAGTAAATGTGTTGACTGGGCCTGGTTTTTATCCTGTCATGGACATATTTTGAATCTGATTGAATGCTGGGCTGCCTAGCTTTCTTAACCTGGTTGTATATCTTTCCACGGATGACAACACATAATGGAACATTTTTCACTGAGGAGGTTTGACTCTTGACTGGGTGTTACACTGCGGGTCACAATGAGGTTTTATGAGTGTATGTGTGTGTGTGTGTGTGTGTGTGAATACTCCCTCCATGTGTCTTTATGTGTGATCTTATTATGGCAGGATGTATGTGTGTGTGAGTGTGCATTTGTGTGGTGTGTGTGTGTGTGTGTGTGTGTGTGTGTATTTGTGTGGTGTGTGTGTGTGTATTTGTGTGTATGTCTGGCAGAGCGCTGAAAGGAATTCAGGAGGGTTATAATAATAATTATAATTACACATTGATTTTGCCAAAGCACACCACCCTATTGAATGGAACAGTTGACAGTGGTCAAGGGTTAAGTTTTAGTTGCAGACCAACTCCCCTCTGTAGCGGTTTTTTGCGTTCTCTGTGTATCCTGACGCAGGGCCACAAGTGACCTAGAGAGACACATGTCTGCAGTTTGACATGGAACTTCAACTTATAGCCACTTGATCCCCACCACATAGTCTGTGGACAGCATCTTCCCTTTGACCACACACACACACACACACACACACACACACACACACACACACACACACACACACACACATACGCACACAGACACTAACACTACGACACACTAAGCATACATACACACACACACACACATACGCACGCACACAGACATCAAACATAAGCTTGAAAGCTCTGCCAAGCAGAGATGTGAAAACTGCCTGTGATCTCTGTCGGCTGGGTAGTCAGTCGTTCACTCAGAGGCAACATGCCACACAAGCCCGTCATTGTCACACACACACACACACACACACACACACACACACATACACACATACACACGGACACACTCTCACACACGTCTCTCTCAGCTTCACTCACTCACTCACTCCCGTCTCAAAGAGGCCAAGTTTTGATCTAAGTCAACTTAAAACACTTAAAAATCACAGAAAGTAAAAGCAAGCGGCTCTTTCAATATTAATGGCGGACTCCGTTGGGTGCCAGCACAAAGAGGAAAAGAGAGGCACGCCAGTTCTCCCTCAGACGCGGCTTTAACCTTCAGCGTTGTTATTAATTTCAGAAATGAATACACCAGATTATAAAAAAAAAACCTGAGCATGAAAAAAACCCACGCTTAGCTCCATTTTATGTTAGCCCGCACCCCCCCCCCCCCTTTCCGCTATCTAAATCGCACTCCTTGAAGATAAGGATTTTATTCACTCAGACGTGATGAGGAGAGCCTGGGACCAAAGAGTTGCCAGTTTAGGCCAATTAACGGCGCTCTCAGGTGAGACAGGGGAGACTGATGAGTGGTGATCAGGGGGGGGTCTGCCAGGAGGTTGCTGCACCTAATACTTCTCCTCCGCCATGAATTGGTCCCGCTTCTCGTTATCTCAAACACTTCGATTCCGCAGATAAAGGTTTAATCCCGATGGCTGTCAGGAGTGCTTTTTTCCCGACGTGGACACGTCCCAGCACGCTGAGATGATAATCTGCTCAGTCTCTCGCCTGGCTTGTTCGTGTGCGTTTGGGATAGGTGAAGCAGCTTGGGAGTCTGAGGCCGTGTTTGATCCTGTTGCACAGGGATAACATCATAGGTTAACATCTATCCGGTCAAAAGAGAATATGGCTTTACTGCTCAGATGTATGACAGACAGACTAATGTTTTGAATATAGTCTTATTTTCCCTTAGGGAACATCCACACTCTCTTTCTCTTTCTCTTTCTCTTTCTCTCTCTCTCTCTCTCTCTCTCTCTCTCTCTCACACACACACACACACGCACGCACGCACGCACACACGCACACACACACACACACACAAAACCTCATGCCTTACTCATGGCTCTTTCTCAGTGGTCAGTCTGTTTTGCACCTCTTTGTGACTGTTTGTATGTCCTGGCAATGCAGGTATATAGATGTACAGACACATTATGTCCCACATCATTCAGTCTTGCCGTCTGTGTTGCTTTGGAGCAGCGAGCCCCATGATGTTGACCTGTTGTCCTCTGGGAAAAGTGGCTTTGCTTTGATACACTGAATCTCCCATGATCCTCCTGGGTGTCCTGTGCCATCATCATCCCGTGGGTTAGTCTATTTTTTTCTCCGATACAGCAGCAATCTGTTCATTGTTCGGCATGTATCGGGGAAGTGGTGTGATCTGATACTCTTTTGTGATATCATAATTGAGCGTCAGACGGAGACAGGTGGCAGCAGGAAATGTTCTGGGGCTCCCGTCGAGCGAGGCTGAAAATACCACTCGAATCCCGCCGCTTCAGCAGGGCCGCCTGAGCAGTCGGAATTACAGAGAAAAACAGCAAATTAGCACCTGCTGTTCAAGGTTGACTCCTCATGTTGTCCGACAACACAGCCGCTCCTCTTTGTGTAGGAGTGTGTGTGTGTACAAGTGCAAGTGCGACTGTGTGTGTGTGTGTGTGTGTGTGTTTAGTGTCCTCTTTTGGTGTTAGTGGTGTGGCTCCTGCACCTTCAGACACAGTGAGGGCCAGACTGTGACAGAGCCAGCCCATGCTGACAGGAGAGAGAGATGCTTTTATTGTGCATAGCCCCACACTATCTGATGTCCTGCTGGGATTTTAATTAACTGTGCTTCAAGTTTTTCACCTTGGCGCGATCAGGCACCATTCCTGGAAAGACAATAATTAACGTTTTATTTTTGTTGGTTGTTTTGTTTTGTTTTTGCCATTGCCTATTCCGCTGTGATACTTAAACATTCCCCCATCTGTAAGCGAAGAGAGCTGAGTTTGAAGACCCTTTGGATTGGTGGTTTGACAGGTCTGGCCTAGGATGTGCTCAGACAAACAGCAGTTGATAGCACACACCAAACAGCACCTTCAGGCACTGACATGTGAGCCTGATGTATCAATAACGGTGGTAATTGAATGGTGGCTGTGTGTGTGAGAAGGTGAACAGTGAGGTGTTGTGTGTTGACAGCTGCCTGTCATTACGCCGCTCAGATCTGGATGATCTGATGAACTCCCGGGACTGTGTCTCACACCGGCAGCAGTCGCGTGGATCAAACGCTCACATTATGCAAGCTGTCCGATTCCATTTGATATTTCCCCGTGCCAATATAGAGCTGTCGCTCAATATCAAGCTCGAAGCTTTATATTTACAGTTTTCCGCGCTGAAAACTCTGTGCCTTTGTCACAAGGGAGAAGCTTGGGAAAAACTGTGGTAACGGCACATAAGAAAACACTCTGACAAGTTGTCAAGGCTTGATGTGCTACACTTTTTCGAAGGGTTTTGATAAACATGTTATTATCTAGAGAGGGATAAAAACGTGTCTTTCTCACAGACAGAAACAGAGAGAGAGAGAGATCGAGTCAAGATTTTAGGCCGCTTCAGAGGTCTCACCCTCTGAACGTCGTCAGGGGAGCTCGTAATTCCTCACATGCTTGATGCAAAGCAAGATGTGTTTGAATACTATTTGGTAAACATACTGAGCCAGTGAGTTTACAAAATGTATTTCTCTTTACACTTTTGGTTACACTTTTATACTGTTAGGTGTGGGACAGTTTTTAATTATACTTAATTTAAGTGTCAACTAGAACTCCTATTTATGAAGCTTAATACATGAGTTGCATTACCTCCTACTGAGCTCATTAACCAAGTACAATTAACCCCATTATTATCATGTCATCAACACTCTTGCTTCTGGCTCTTTGTATCAGCTTAAAAAGCTTGTCCTGAGAACAGGGTATTTTCTGCCCTGGGACTGTGCTTACAGCCTTTGTGAAAAAAAAAAAAACGGGATCACAGCCGGATTTGTCAGATGAACGGCATTCTGTTTGGCTTCTGAGACATCATGTAATGCCTTGTGCTGTGCAAGTGAGGTTTGTCTTCTGTTTTATATGAACTCAGGCTGTTTGATGGAAGTGCAAGTGCACTAGTGTACTTTTTTGCCTGCTGAGCGAAATAAACGTGATGTATAGCAAATAGTCACAGTCACGGCCACACGTACTGTATGTTTCACCACTGACGTTTTATTGTGTCGTATCTGAATGCTCAGTGGGGAGTCAGACAGAGGTTGCTGGCATCACAGAGACTGTCTGCCAGCCTGCAGAAGAGAGACAGAGCAACAGTTGGAGTAGCCTCGGGGGACAGACTGCGAGATGCGGTTTCCAGCCGTCACCTGCTGCTTTTTTTTTGTCACATCCATATTTTATCTTCAACAGAATATATGTCCACACAACATGATAACAAGGGAAGTGTAGCTGTCATCACAAGCGTGAATTTAACTGTAATCGTCCGCTATCGTAGATTGCGGGATGAAGAAGATTTAACATGCAAATACCTGGCAGCCCTGAGTGGTTAGCAGATAATAATCACACAAAATAGGGGGACCTCCGCACGAGACGGTTAATGTCCGTTACACCCCAACACCATGGCAGGTCCAGCCACGTTTCTACCAGTGGTGCTGTGTGGACGTGTTGGCCACGCTTGTTCTGAGCGAGGTGAGGGTGATGGGTTCTTGGCAGCTCACTGCCAATGTTAGGTTAGAGGCTGTGACTTGCCAAGATCATCTGTGGTGCCCTGGCTCCAAGAGAGCCAACGGCCATTTGACCAGTGTGGCTGCCAGGCTTCCCCCAGGTAGCCTTTGAGATTGTTGTTTGTTGTTGATGTGGTTGTTAATATTTTAAAACTAGAGCTATAAGAATGATGACAAAATATTATCAGCATCCAGTCACTTATGATTTAATCTTCAAACCAAAATGTTGTGCTTTGTTATGTCAGCTTTTGAGTGAACCAGTCCATTAAATTATGTAGAGGTATGACAACGCACTGAATGTTGGCGGCACAGCGAGACACCCAGTCACGAGTGTTGCTTGGCCACAGAGGGTGTTGTCCTCTCCAACATGCTCAGTGTCTGCGTTTGGACACTGAAATAGGAAGCACTTGACCCTTGCAGTGAAATGCAAAGCTTGCTTTGTCTATGATGCCAGTATGGATGGGGTGGTGGTAGGGTAGTGTTTAAGGAGCTAGGTTAGCATGCAGTTGCCAGAAAAGTTGTGGGTTCAATTCCACCATAGTGCCCTTGAGCAAGGCACTTAGCCCTGAGTTCTTGAGCCCTGAGCCCTGAGTCCTCCTCTTCCTCCTCCTCCTGGTCCTCCTCCTCCTCCTCCTGCTCCTGCTCCTGCTCCTCCTCCTCCTCCTCCTCTTGCTCCTCCTGGTCCTCCTCCTCCTGCTCCTGCTCCTGCTCCTCCTCCTCCTGCTCCTCCTCCTCCTCCTGGTCCTCCTCCTCCTCCTGCTCCTCCTCCTCCTCCTGGTCCTCCTCCTCTTCCTGGTCCTCCTCCTCCTCCTCTTCCTGGTCCTCCTCCTCCTCCTCCTCTTCCTGGTCCTCCTCCTCCTCCTCCTCCTCCTCCTGCTCCTCTGCTTCCCTTCCCATGTCTCCTACATTGTCACTGGTGTTGCACATTCACCATAAAACATTCAGTGTTTGGAAGTGCTCCAAAAGGCCCCCATTTGCTTTTATTAATATGTCAACACGTGGCGCGGTGTGACTCGGTGTGTTATGGTGAGTGGTGTGGTGTGGTGTCAGCCTCGCGGCACTCTCAAATATTTACCCTCCCCCCACCGCACCACGTGGAGTGGAGCAGCTCAGCTCAGCGCGTTTTCAGGATCCATAATGACCACTTGAACTCCTAACACAGCCCTTGTTTCCAAACAGAGGCGCGCTGGGGGAGAGGCGAGCTCTCGTCTGTGTAATGTCACATTAGCCTGCTCAGCCATTCGACCGGCAGCTAGGGGTGCGGAGTGGAGCGGCGCAGCGCAGCGCGGGGCAGTGCGGGGCAGCGCGGAGCGAGGATGAAGTGTGGAGCGGGGGGCGCGGAGCTGGGCGGAGTGGAGAGGCGGTGGCGAGGAGGAAGTGAGGCGCGGGTGAGCTGAGGCAGGACCGCGGCCCCTGTGCGCACAGATGTGGACCTTTTAATTTTTAAAGGTGTTAGCCACGCGTGGCTGCCTGCCTGACTGTGCTGCTCTGTGCCGCCCTGCCCATCGTTGCGTTGGGTCTCGTCGCGTCACGTAGCATATGAGTGCTAATTCAAACCACCGCTGCCCTCCTCCAAACCCACACCCACCACCCTCCACCTTCCACCCCTCGACGTACACTTACTGAGTCAACCTCTCTCCTGTTCCCTCTCCACTTCTGTCTCTCTCTCTCTCTTCCTCTCTCCTCTGTCCCTTATCCTCTCTCCTTCTCCCTCTCTGCCTCGGCCTCTGTTTCTATGCATCTCCCTCTCTCTGTCTATCTCTTTATGCCCCCCTCCCCTCCGTAAGTTGTTCCATGGAGACGGGCTGTTTTGATTGGCTACCTGGGAACCTGAGTTCTCCTGGGGAGGTAGAGAGAGAGAGAGGCCCAGTGCTCATGAGCACACAACACAGGCCCTGCCTCTACACCTGTCCTCTGCTTCTCTACACAAATTCACCAGGTGCTTGCACCCACCACCCCAAACAATGGGCTTTCTGTTTAAAAAGCACATTGAGCATAGACTACCCAAACTGTCAAATGCTTATTGAAGAAGGACATTGTTTCGATAGTGGTGCGATATCTCTTCTGGTTTTCGTTCAAGTGCTTTTGTGGTCAAGTTTACTCCCACTGTCATGCCACATTAACTGCCCACTTAACAAGTATCTGAAAATCCCTCCATTTCTAGTTTGATGATGAGGATCTCAGGTTTTCATCCCTCCACGTATTCTAGGCCTGCGTGTTGCAACCCATGTGATAAGTCACACTACGGGCACATGGCATGCCAGCTGATGAAGTGCTCATACGTCTCTTGATCTGTAGAATTTGTGTAACAACACCGCTTCATTGTAAGTAAACAGTAACTGCACATACACAAGTAATTTGAAACCTTGGCCACATACATTTTATATCCGAGGAACATAAAGAAAGGATCATATGAGAAGGAGGTGAATGTGGTTTGTTGGGTTTGTCCTTTTCTTAACCCATACTGAATGTGTGCAGGTGTTGGTGTGCTGAGTCTCACAAAAGGAAAACGTTTGCCCAAACAGAGTTGCCGTTGGAGTAGTTCCCAGGAAAAGAACGAGATGTTTATATTACCTGAGAAACTTGAGAAACAGTGAAATGCATATTTGAATAGTCTAACGGCAACAACAGGATCTCAAGAGCTTTTCAGAATTGAGTGTAAATCGTTGAGCTGGCCCAGTGCTTAAAACATCAGACAGCTCAGTCACAAAGAGAAGAGCTAATCAATCAGAGGTCTTAATGAGCTGGTTACATACTAGAAACTTGAATACAAATGAGTGCAAGTGCCACTTGCCTCATTTTAATATGGCTTGTTTTGTCTGGTAGAAGAAAATACACTTTCTTGTTTCGTAATTTCTCCAAAAATGTTTATTTGCCATTGTAAAGAGAGCAAGGTACCCATAACTAACTAACTAACACTGTACATAAGAACTATACATTCTTTATTATCAATATTGTGTTTCACCTCAAGCAGTCTTCATTTATACATACTGTATGTAAAGAATATATTGTATGTTTATGTGAATCACAATTGTCCTTAGAGAATCCTTAGAGAATCCTTATAAGAACATCCTTAGGAAAGGGAAAATCTTACTACAAGACCCATACTGAATGGCACAACTAGAGCTTTTTAACATTTGTTTACAGAGCCCTGAGGTTCTTGACCTCTGTCAGTTTACTAGTGCATTGTTGAAGAAGAAGGAAATGAAAGAGACTGGACTAGAGAATGTGTCCAGACGTCAGGGCAGGCTATCGATCTGTGCGTGTTTCATGTAAGAACACATTGTCATGGGTCTCCTCCTCTGGAAGACAGTGCTGAGATCAATAGTGGTGTTGGGCTTTGCCAGAGCATGTCCAGTGGCGATGGATAGGAAAAGAGAACACAGTGTTATTTATAGGTGCACAATTCCATCTACATGTATTAGCCGCACTATGTATAAACCGCATGGCAGTGTTGCATACAAATTATTGACCGCCAGTGTATGAGTGTAATAGTATAACACAGTTCACAGTAGATCAGAAAAATACAGAAAGCTCGCTGCTGTGTATTAACCATGATGGCTGAAGACATTTTACAATGTAGGCAGGAAATTACGGTAACCACATCAAAGAGCCCAGCAGCACCTTCACAACACTGGATCACACACCGAAGCAAATTTAATTAGGCTCAACGAGTCACCAATGACCCTTAACACTGTATAGTACTATGTTTGTGATCGATAATTAGGCAAAATACATTTGTGTGTGTGTGTGTGTGTGTGTGTGTGTTTGTGTTTGTGTGAGTGCTGGCGTGGCTCCTCTAAGAAATAGGATTTATCCAAGAAAGCGGTGGTTGCATAGAACATACATCATTTGCATTATCGTCCTGATGAATCAAACATGTTCTTTTTCCCTCAAGATACCTTGTCTCATTCTATGTTCAAATTAAAAATGAATATCCAATCAGGAGGGGTCTTTATCTGACGTGACGTGCAGTCTAAGAAAAGTATACATCTCATCACAATGTGTTGAGACAAAGGAATACATTCTTATCAGAAACACACATGCTATTTATGTGCCTGTCTGGCTAGGATTCTGTTCCGTGGTTCTTTCTGACCAGCTAGGCTCAGGTAGTCAGGGAGTCAAATACCAGAGTGTCCGGTGAAAATTTGCTTTCTAGCAACCACCATATGCACCCTAGCAACCATCTTCATTGCCCTAGCAACAACCTAGCAACCACCATTATAATGTGATCCTAGCAACCACCATAACAACCAACATGATTGCCCTTAGTTTAAAGAGCTGATAACCATCTAACTGCCCTTGCCTGCTCCATGTCAAAAGTTTGTGAAGTTTTAATGGACACACGGTTCAAATTATCAGGCCCACTGGATTTGGAGACATAAGTATAAGTATAAGTATAACTATATATACTGTTTTGATCCCGTGAGGGAAATTTGGTCTCTGCATTTATCCCAATCCATGAATTAGTGAAACACACTCGGCACACAGTGAACACACAGTGAGGTGAAGCACACACTAACCCCGGCGCAGTGAGCTGCCTGCTACAGCGGCGCTCGGGGAGCAGTGAGGGGTTAGGTGCCTTGCTCTAGGGCACTTCAGCCGTGCCTACTGGTCGGGGTTCGAGCCGGCAACCCTCCGGTTACAGGTCCGAAGCGCTAACCAGTAGGCCACGGCTGCCCCACATGGCCTTAACAATTTGAAAAGCTCAATTATTAAAGAAAAAAAAACATGGCATTGATAAGCTACAATGTGCTGTAGAACGGATGCAAATCAAGTCAATAGACTCAAGATAGTGCAACTTGCATATCAAGGCTTATCACACCATAATGTAGATATAGTGTCAGTGCATTGTGGCTTGTAGAGGTAGCCTTAAACTTGCAACAATATTTGCTGAAACAATTTGAAGAAAATACAAAATTGTAGGTATTCATTTGTACTGGGTAGACCGCAGTACTGGGTCTCGTATGCCATGTCTTGTCAGCCTAATCGTGCAGACATGGTATGAGTGCTTTGTAGCTTTGGAGTGGTAGCCGTAGCTGTCTGTGCACATATGCCTGGAGAGGTGGTCATGAGAGATGCAGCCACAGTCTGGAAGGCTTCCTCATGTCCTGAACATCCCTGGCAACCACAGTGTGTGTGTGTGTGTGTGTGTGTGTGTGTGTGTGTGTGTGTGTGTGTGTGTGTGTGTGTGTGTGTGTGTGTGTGCGCATGTTTTTGTGTGTGCGTGCGTGTGTTTGCATGTGAGTATGTGTTTCTGTATGTATTTTGTTGCTGCCACTCATATATAGGCCCTTGCACATGCCTGTACTGTATGTATGTTTTTCTTTCTGGCTCATTTACATTTTCGTTTGTGTTTTTTTCTGCATGTATTTCCGGTTGCACTCATATCTGTGGAGGCCTATGCATGTATTTCTATGCTCATAGTTGTTTGTAAGTGTGTGTGTGTGTGTGTGTGTGTGTTTTGGTTCTGACACATGTACAGTATGTTAGGTATGCATGCATTTGTGTTCATGAATCTGTGTGTGTGTGTGTGTGCGCATGTGTGTGTGTGTACGTGTGCGTGTTTGTGTTTGTGTTCGTTCCTGGAGGGGAAAGTTACGAAACAAGTCCTGTTCTTCAAACTGAGCAGACCATTTATGTCGTGCATCATGCAAGCTTGCCAAACCAATGACGGTAAATAAACATAGTTGACATTTTTAGAATAGCTGTGTTCTGGCCATAAAGCCATTCAGATGAGCCTTTCCATTTCAGGATTGTTGGATCTCAGGCACTGTCTGTCTGTGACTTGGTGCTATTGTTTTTGTTAGGGCCAAAGTCTTAAAACAAATGCTTGTGTTCATCTGGTAATAGGATTTACTACTTTCAGGGCACTGTTTCCATAATTGTGCAATAGGGCTGTC